>NW_009953496.1:19335168-19352210 GCF_000747805.2 Chaetura pelagica
TAGACTGTCTAGGTCTCCCTGAATGGCAGCACAGCCTTCTGGTGTGTCAGCCACTCCTCCCAGTTTAATCAGCAAACTTGCTGAGGGTACACTCTGTTCCCTCATCCAGGTTGCTGATGAAAATATTGAATACTACCAGTCCCAGTACTGACTCCTGAGGGTCACTAGTCACAGATCTCCAACTAGATTTTGTCCCAATGACCACAACTCTCTGACTTCTTCCTTTCAATCAGTTCATGATCTACCTCACTATCTGACCATCAAGGCCACACGTCCTCAGTTTATCTACAAGGATGCTGTGGGAGACAGTGTCAAATGCTTTACTGAAATCCAGATAAACCACATCTACCGCTCTACCATCATCTATCCACCTAGTTACTTCCTCATAGACGGCTGTAAGTTTCGCCAAAGCTGATTTTCCCTTGGTAAGAGCAGTCAACATGGTTTTAATGACCCCCTCATCCTTGATATGCCTAGAGATAGGGCCAAGAACAAGTTGTTCCGTCACCTTTCCAGGGATGGAGGTGAGGCTGACCAGTATATAGTTACCCAGGTCCTCCTTCTTGCCCTTCTTTTAGACCAGATTAACATTTGCTATCTTCAAGTCCTTAGGCACCTCTCCTGTTGCCCATGACTTCCCAAAGATGATGAAGAGTGGCCTAGCAATGACCTCCTCCAGTTCCCTTAGCACCCGAAGGTGTATTCCATCCACACCAATCGATTTATGGATGTCCAGATTGCTTAACTGATCCCTAACCCAATCCTCATCTACAAAAGCAAACTCAAAGAACAGGCCCAAAACTGAGTCCTGGGGTACCACTGCTGACAGGCCACCAACTGTATCCAACCCCGTTCACTAAAACTGGGCTCCGCCATCCAGCCAGATTTGTACCCAGAGAAGAGTGCACCTTTCTATGCCATGTGTCGCTCATGTCCTTTCGTTTCTTACTATCCAAATCTATCTTAATTGCCAGGAAAATAAATGAATTTTGCCCAAGTCAACTCTGTTTTGCCCTTGAAAGTAGCTGGTAAATGATCTACCTGTCTTATCTCAACCCATGACAATTCTCATCCCATTTTCTCCCTCCATCCTAATGAGTGAGTGAGCAGCCAGGTGGGCATTTTTCTGTTATGCAAGGCAAACCCACCACAAGAACAAATAAAATTTCACTAATGCAGGAGTGAAAATGGTGAAAGGAAATGCCTAGGGAGAATCTGGCAACCTCATTTAAGGTCTTTAAAATGCATTTAAACCAACATCTACCAGAATGAGCTAGAGAGACTTAATGCTCTCTCAGGCAAGGACAAACTAAACAGTGTCTCATAATTCTGTATGTTACTTAGCTTAGAATTATAGCTTGGAAGAATTTATAATTAAAACAGTAGATACAAAATATCTACCTCAGAAATGCTACTCAGAAATATTGTAAATCACATTTTTTAAATAAGTATGCAAAACTGAGAATTTGGTACCTAGAAGCAGAGGAAGTTCTATTTCATAGATTCTGAAGAAAGACACCGTGTCTGTGTTGCTGTCTATTGAAACGTTATGATCCAGCATGAAAGAGCAACACAGTCCATTAAGAAGATGGAATGTACCTACTGCATTTCTTCCAATTATTATTTTGATTTAAATATTTATAAAGCTGGACATTCTCCTACATGAATCAGATGTAAATCATCAGTCACAGTTTAGCTGGAGAAGATGACCCTTAAGACAAGGGTTTTTTATAAAGCAACTAGAATTTTAAGCAAAACTTTTTATAATTATATGTAGATACATGAATGTAGGCGTCTTATTAAAGAACTAAATAGCACCCAAATGTTACACACAGCAAAAATAAATAAATAAAATACATCATCCCAAACAACTCATTCTTGCAAAGCAGAATGTAAATTTGTCATCCTCACTTTACAGATTGTTCCAGCATCTAAAAGAATAATACTGATGGGTTTTTTGAGCTTAAATTACTTCCAGGACCTACGATTGAGAATTAAAAAAAAAAGGTTAAACATATCTTATGACATAAAAAGCATAATAAAACATTGTTTTAAAAGTGCAAATCTGAGCGTACAGTGACAGAGGATTAGTTACCCAAACTAGAGGCAGGCAGTCTGGACAGCCCATGCTGTATTGACAGACACTGCCTGCCACCTAATCATTTCTTTTGTGATATGAAGTAAAACATATTTCAGAAGGAACATCCCTTTCCAGCATTACTATTTTCAGCCAATTTCTGCTCAAGGTTTAAAAATTATCACATCTACAAAATCCTCATAATCAAGCTGAAGATTTAGATTAGTAACATTTACTTTGGGTTATCAATAGTCATAGACAAACTCCCACTCAGCTTCCTAATATTTTAATTAATCTTATAATATGCCGCAGGGCAGTCCTTCTAAGCACTCTTGTGTAAAGCAACAGCATGTCCCTGAGAGAACAACTATTTCAGTTAATTTTTCGTTATCAAATTACATCCTTTTTGTATTCAAGATGATAATTTTGGATAGCACCTTAGCTCCAATCCTTAGATGGGACCCATTAGATTCAAAAATTTCTTATTTCTGTTTCTGGGACTAGAAGCTCAGGCTATACTGAATAGAAGAGGAATTCTTCCCAGTTAAGCCTGTTTCCTTCCAGTGCTCTGGATGGGGCTATGAGCAACCTTGTCTGGCAGAAGGTCTCCCAGCCCATAGCAGGAGGGTTGGAACAAGATGGATCTTTAAGGTCCCTTCCAACCCAAACAACGATATTTATTTTCCACCTTTTATTTTCAACATTTATTTTTATTTTATGCAATACATAATACAGAACTTTGATATTTTTAGGCAAAAAATAACCTGGAAGCAGCAAGACTGCTTTTTGCTGTAGCAACGTTTGAACTTGCTCTCCAACATCCTTTTTTTCTGTTACCTACTTCCAACACAAAACTGACTTTAGCTCAGCCTAGCTATGTATGGACAACTCTGTGGCCATCAGTAGCAATGTCTTTGGAAAGATCAGAACAAGTTTCTGAAAAGCAAGGTGTTTCTATCACCATTATCCATTACTCATGAAAAAAGTCGAAAAGGCGGTACAGATGCTTCCTGCTTAAGGAAATTAGAACCTAAAATATCACAAAAATCCATGTTGGAGTACATGCATATAGGGGAATGCAGGAAAAAAAACCTGGGGAAATAGGAGAGAGATCATATGTGCATCGCTTTTTAAATCACAAATCGTAGCAATTCTGAATCATTCATTGAATAACTCAGAGTAACTGAGGTTTTAAGGAAGAAGCAGTAAACATAGCAGCTTAGGGAAACAGGGTGGAAAGAATCAGCTAAAATGTACTCAAGAGCAGAAGCAGAAAGAAGCAATGACTGTCACATGAAAGCAGTTTTGTAGCGAATAGAGAAGGAAAGCATATGATGCAGCATGTAATCTCATGATGTGGAGCCATTCAAAACTGACAGAAGGAGAAAGCAAAAATGAATGAGATTTGACAGCATCAACATCTCAATTATACCTACCAACTAAACACAAAAGGGCAAAAACCTTTACTCTAGCCCCAAAAACAGCTGTCACACACCACTCACATCTGTTCTTTTAAGACAAATGCTTGTCCTGAATATTGCTCAGTTTGTGCTAAACTCTGAACCATGCTTAGGACTTGTCTGGGAGAATTCCAGTTGGACTGCCCAAAAAACATGTCAGGAAATATCTCACAAATTTAATAGAGTGGGCAAAACTACCAGTCCTTGTGCCCAAGTCCTGGTCCTGTTTCATTTACTACTATGCCTTTGAGTATGGTGGGAAGAATGGGCTGGGGATAACAGAAGAACATGCACCCTTTGATTCCTTGATAACTTTTCCACTTTGTATGCAGGTTCCTTAGCACAGATGCATTTCAGTGCACTTTAATGAGAGATTTCAGATCCTTCCATCCAAGCCTCATGTCTCTCTCAGTATATCAAGCAAACATGATCCAGTGCAGGGTGGTGGTCATTAAGTGTTACATCATCAGTCTGTTCCACAAAATCTAAACCAGTGCATTCAAGCTTTGCCAATTCAGTTGGGCCTTAGACTCAGTGTTAACATTTATACATGTGTACAGGTACAGGGAAATAACCACCTCTACATATTCCTTTGCAATAAGAAAGTGGGATTTCTGGATTATGAAATGACCAGAATAATTTCTAGACCTACAAAGACAATGTAAATGTGGACACAGAGTCACCATTTAGGAGCATTCCAGCATCCAACTGTTCCCAGTGAAATTACTGAACCCGATGCTTCTCAAAAGTCAACATATACTGAAAGACCATCAGTTTAGAAGTCCCTACTCAGACTGGTAAACAGAGGCAGTCTGAGCCTCCCTTGATCATGAACTTGCTTAGTCATTTCCAAATGAAAAAAGGAACAGTAAAATACTGTGTTCCTGATCTGATACTATTTTTTTCCATGAACTTTATGCACATTTAAAAGAACATTTGAAGTACTCTGCAATAAAGAATCTTGATTTATTTGTTGCTAGGTATGCAATGAAATTCAAGCCCCAGTTTTGATTAAATGCCGTGTAGAGTTAATTAGTTTCACAGGGTAACTATAGTGCATAATTATTTAATTTTATAGGGTTTTAATGCACTCCTTAATTGTACAACTGCCTGCTTCCTTTATTACATCTTGGAAGGGGTAAAAAAGATGCGAACAATTCATTTTCCTGAATACATCACTAAAGCATGTCTTCAACCACTGGAACAACCTCCCAGAGACATGGTAGAGTCCACATCACTGGAAATTTTCAAGATGTGATTGGGCAAGGTGCTAAATAATCTCATATAGGCTACCCTTCCCATGAAAGGTTATACCAGATAATCTTTTGAGGTCATTTCCAACCTGAGCTGTTCCATGATTCTCCCTACAAAATGAATTAAAAGTTGTGTTTCATAATTCATTACAAGTCAGTCATGACACAGTTACCTGCATTTTGCCCCTTGCTGGTACTTTGAAGTAAGATAATTAAACACATCGATTGCTTCTGGTAGAATTAATTTATTTTCATATCTCATCTTTACAAAGTAAAATATTTTGACAATGTTATAATGTTTTTCTCTTAGCACTTAGTTGCTTAAACACAGTTGGTCCTTTACACTTCTGCCTGCAATAAATATTCACAGCAACTGACAGCCTCCTGCCCTAAAAGCCTTACTCATTAAGCTATTTACCCTAATGTAGGTGCATTGGACTGTGTCACATTTATACTCTGGAGTTTCATATAGTTCTGAACAGCTGATCCTAATCAGAAGATATGCATACAAAAAGGAAATTTTGCCCTTGTGCAGCTTCCTTCAGCATCAGAATCAGTAGCGTTTGGTAACTTTGGTCCTACTGCTGTTGCAGAAGGCGGCTAATTTCTACAATTGTTTTCAGCATAATCAGTTTTTAAACCATGCCAAAGTTATGTTCCTTCCTCTATTACTATTTGTATCCTTTGCAGCGTACTATAAAGAATCTTATCAAAGACTTTGTGAAAATTCTAGAACATTATGTCTGACAGGCAACCTTTATGTATTTACTTGCATTGTTTCAAAGAACTCTGGCAGGCTGAAAAAGCACTATCTTCCTCAGAGAAAGTTTGATACTTTCACCCCATCATACTACACAAATGTGCTATTATGTCTTGAATTATAATCTTTAGTTTACTTGATATTCTCAAGAAACCTCCTGGACTGCAACTCTCAATCTCCTGCCTGCTCTCCTAAGGACCACACCACCAGGTGTTGCTATCTTCTGCAACAAATACTGCTTCAGAAACACAGCATGCTCTAACGTTTCTCCATTTTCATAAATTGTTTTGTTCAGAGTATTTAAAATTTGCAAAATGCTCAAAATTAGATATGACACTTCATGGATAAATAACCACAGGCCACGTCTCTGTCCTGTGAAATTTATAACCTAGTTCATAAAGCTATTTAGAGGAAAAATATCCAGCTCTATTTCACTTCTGCTTTATTTCATATGCATTTCCATGGAGAGAAATAATACCTTTTCAATTAGATGCTTTATGAAATAATAATTCTGATTCTCACGTTAGGGAATCACAGAGAGCAGAAGTGAAACAAAGCATACAAGTAGAGAGCTCTAGTATATGTGTATACAGATAGAGTTGTATCACCAGTACAATCTCCCATAACATGAAAGACTGTTAATTACCTTCTAAATTATTTGGGATTTAAAACAAAAAGAAAAGCACATATACCAATAGCTGATCTTTAAACTATTGTGTTGCAATGGAGACTATCCATGTCAGAATATAAACAAAGCCAATTGTTCACAAGAGTGTCATGACAGTTTTCAATGGTGTAATTCAAATACCAGCCTTGAAACTGGAACTGACTCTTTGTTAGAAAAGATGAAGCTCACACTTGAACCTTATTTTCTCTAAGTACTCGATGGGCTGAGATATACATTATACTAAGAGTTAGCACTCCAGATTTTTTTTCCTTTTTTATTTCCTTGCTGGCATCTCTATGGCCTATTGACATAAGAGAAAGTGGTTTGGACCAGAGTCAAAATGCCTCTGAAGATCCTAGCAGATTAAGGAATAGTGGCCTTCTCTGGCAGTCAGTCTTGAAAATGCTCGCTGGAGGAAAAGAAGCTGACGCACCACGGACAAGAAATAAGCTGGTAGTTTCACCTGCAAGCTAGATAATATATAAGTGTCTACTGGGAAGGAACTGTTTAGGAGCAAAGAGCTACAATATCTGTATAGTTATGCCAAGATGTTACTGCTCATTGGAAGAGGATTCAACATTTTTTGCTGGTGACAGACTAATGAACTATACTATTCTCGCTTATACCATCTACTAAGCTATCTTTATACAGAACTGATTTGCTGGGGGCGTTTTAGGAGTTGTTTGGCTAACTAACTGCCTCTCCATTGTTTTTTCCATATATATGTGCATAAAACCACACATACCTGTACACACACACTTTAGTATTCCCACACTATTTCCAGAACAATAGAGGAAAAATAAAATGAAAATTAAAACTATTTACTTTCTTTAGAAAAAGAAAAAACATATTAAGCATAGGAAAGCCAGCAAGAACTGACCATGAGAATGCACACTGACAGCCCCCTCCTGTGTTCAAAGCAGTGCAAAACTGAATGCCTGCATAAATTAGTAAAACGAGTTAGAAATAGTAAGGGAAACTTGAGGTTGGGAAACAAGTGGACAGGACAGACCTGTTTTATCTAACTGGGTTGCTCTTCTTATATTAATTTTCATGGCTCTTTACTACTACTATGGTTAACTGCATTCACTATTCCATTATTTATTTTTAGGTTGTGACAAGGAACAAAGAAAACAGCTTGCCAGTTACCCTTGATTTCTGCTTGCAGTTATCTGTGAGCCTATTTCTATGTAAACTCTGCTCTCTGAGCTACCTTGACAATTACTTGCTTCTAAATAATGACAGTTTTCTAGTTTATTGATTGGCTGACATTGCCAATAGAGATTTAAGAAGAGTTGCAAAGATGTGAAGCATTCTCACTTACTGACTCAAAGATAAGTACAAAACAGAAGTACACTTCAACCAGACACGTTCCTCAGTTACTGATAATTGCAAACTCATACAAACATGCAGGGTCAACATAGAAAAAGGAAGCTGTGGAGGGAGCAGGGGGCTAAGAACATCAGCAGAAAGCAAACTTGTTTCCATTTTAATTCAGATAAAAAATGTGAACTTAATTCTCAACATTTCAAACAAACTTGTAGAAGAAAGTAGTTGTATACAGTGGAAAAATAATCTGAAATTAATACTTAACCTGCTTGTTCAACATTTTAATTTTTCTTATTAATCTTTTATACTGTAAATTGGTTGTTTGAAATTAAAATGTTACCTTAAAAAAAATAGAATTATCAAACCCCAAGAATTCATAGGTATATTTTTGCCTTAGAGAAGAAGCCTAGATTTATTAGCAATGTGTTTTAGAAAGTGTGCTATTCATTTGTTTTAAAATTCTTGGCACCATAAATTAAGCTGGAGTTTAAGGAACTACTAAGTACATTTCTAAATAGCAAAAAAACATTAAAGCTAATAATAGATGACATCAAGAAAATCAGAGTTAATTAGTTCCTTTTTTATTTCAGCCTTTCTTTAAAAAAAGCATTAATTAGATGATTAACACAGCAAGATTATTTTAAAAGTGAAAGATCGGAACAGCTTTGTGTTAAAGACCACTTAGATGTTTTCAGACTAGTTGAACCTCACGAAATTTACACTGAGTTCCTAAGACATGGCACAAAGCTCCAGCAATCCCAACTAAAGCTGAATTCACCCCACACAATGTAGTTCTCTCTCTGCACCATTATGGTCCAGGAACTTGTATCGGTGACATCAAGTCTTTCTAGCTAGGATGCACACCTTTCCACAGCTTCTTCAGCTGTTGACAGAACTTCTGCAAGTAGGGCCAAAAAGGCTGCAACTGGTTTGTGGCATAACAACAGAAAAGGAAAGACAAGTGGAAGCCAAGGAGACAGAGGCAAAAGTCTTCAAGGAAGACAAAGGAGTAAAGGAACTGTGTTTAATGACACTTGGAGCACATATCAAAGGGTCACGAGACCCTAGGCTTTGAAAACAGGCTGAGACAACGCTAATGCTGCTAGCAAGTATTTTTGAAAATTCAATATGAGACTTCAAAACACTGAAAAAGCTAAAATACTACCAATCTCCAAAAGAACAAAAGGAAAGCCAAACAAGTTTTTTAAAAAAAAAACAACAAAAAAAAACTAGTAATAGAAATTATCAAATTATTTCAAAAATTAGGAAAAAACTGAATAACTGCTAACTTAGGTTTATTACAAATCATGGCATGTCTGCTTTTATAACAGTTTCAAACTTCCAAAGACCTCTAAAAACCATCCAGCTTTTTAAACCAAGTATCTTTAGGATGAACAATGTTAATTTCTACTGGATATAAAAATCATTCTAGTACTGGTATGCTAGAAGGGTTACTGGATGTCATGCATTCAATGGGATTTCTGGGAAGATGTTGTCAAAATATGTTCCTTTCATTGAACTTGTACAGATAAGTTTTTCAACTGGTAAAACCAAAGGAGCAGTTTAACAAAACTGAACTTAGAACAATGCACTAAAATAAAGGTAAAAAATGCACAACAAGAGCTAGGAACTAATTCTTACTTGAATAAGGGTTCTGTTAATAATACCTACTGGCTGAAGTTTAAATTGCAAGGACAGAAAATAAATATTCAGACCTTTGGGGCACCCTTGTCACACTTTCAGGACCACATTTCAATTTGAAAGAGGACTGTACAGTGTAAAAAAGTTTGAAGTTTCATCCTTTCAAATCTTCTTTTTCCTCTTAATTCCTTATAATTTAATATCTGAACTGTAGTTTTCTACTAACTTGGTGGACTTACGAGATGGTCTGATTGAAACTGCTCGGGCTGATGATCAAACAAAGCTTTACTACTACAGTTTGTAGAACATAGAACAGACATTTGACTTATTGAAAAATAAATTATTAGACTGCTGTGAATATCGGCTTATAGCTGGTATTCTTTAAAAGCTCAGGTTAAGGAGCCCATATTTATTGGTGTCACTGAGATAATAGCATTTGATTTTCTTTGCTGGCTGTAAAGAACTTCCAGTAGCAATTTTATTATCTGACCTGAATGTAAAAATGATTAGCAAAATGTGACTTGGCAAATGCCAGTTTAAACACTGCCTGCAGCTCATCATGCCTTAGAATTCATAACACTTTTTTTTTTTTTTTTTTTTGGTAATAAAACTCTAGACTTAAATGCTGGCCTCCTTCCTGTAGGGAAGAACTTCACCATAATGTCGTCAAGATACTGTCAGAAAAAACACACAAATAACAAGATAGTGAACATGAAGGCTCTTATGGCAAACAGGAACAGGCACCCAGCTGGCAAATATGATGATCACTGGAGATAAATTCAAGTCCAACCTGCATTAGTTTTAATATGAAACTATTTTTCAAGCTTCTGCATTAGGTTAACACTTAGCCTTGCTGAACCTGGGAATGGAGTTTCCAGTGTCAAATGAACAGAATTAAAAAACACTTAGAATAATCTCACTGTAAGCAAAAAATTATATACTGGAGGAGAGTATCAAAACTAGGACTCTTCAAAACTAGGACTCTGGTACCCACAAAAACTCCTGAATCAGCGTAACATTGTAGCCTTGCTGCTAGGTACAAAGAAAACATTAAAGTCTACGCAATTCATGGTAACCAGCCAGCCTTTAACTGAAAAAAAACAGGTAAGAAAACTTTTTTAACTTGAACAAGAAGCAAGTGATTTGCAAGTTACATTTCAAGGAAAGACCAGGTAAATCACATAAAAAAATATAATTACACCACCAACAAAACTGCCAAAGAAAATCAGAAGAAATTATAATACAGGAAATTAAGTGCTAATAAAATAATAAGTTCCAAATGAGGCTGCCATCTTAATTAGACTACTGGACCGAAACATATTAGTACTTTAAAAAACTGAAGGAAAAAAAGAGTCATAAGGAGAAAATACAAAAAAAAAACCAAAAAAAACCCAGAAAGTTAACTGTTTACTGTGGAAGTTAGCATTTTAATTATTAGACAAAGACAAATTATTAACAACTCACAAAGAATGGGTTGTGTCAAATTAAGTGCCCACAGACTCCTTCTGTTCTATTGGTCATACTAATCTTCCTAACTCCATTAACCACACAGAGATCATAAACAAGGAAAAAATCTACTCACTTATCTTGACAATATCTGCATGTGTTCTCCATATTCCTCCTACTTAATATATTCATATTTGGAATCTATGTAAGGGTAGCAATCAATTAAAGATTAAGGTAAAGACTCTAACAATGCATCCAAAACTATTAAACATCTTCACTGGATGAGGGGATGGAATGCTCCCTCAGCAAGTTTGCTAATGATACATAAGTGACAGGAGTGGCTGCTACACCAGAGGGTTGTGCTGCCATTCAGAGTCATAAACAGACTGAAGAATCCACCAAGGGGCCACAAGAATAATTAAGGGACTGGAGAACCTCACGTAAGAGGAAAGGATAAAATAGTAGCGACTGTTTAGCCTGCAGAAAACAAGGCTCAAGCAGGAATCTCATCAATGTCTGTAAAAAGCTGAAGGAAGGGTGTGAAGAATATGGTCCCAGACTCTGCTCAGTGGTATCCAGTGACCTAGAGGACAAGAGGAAGTGGGCACAAATCCAAATACAGGAAATTCAGTTTAAACATTAGAAAACACTATAATTGTTTTTGTAATAGAACCATTAAACATTTTTGCCTTCTTTTCTTTTGATTTAGGTGGTCTTCACATGGAGTTCTGTGTTTTATGTACATTTTACTATTCTGCACCAGTCTGTTAAATGATAGAAGGAAACACTAAAGAAGAAGGTCTTTCTTTCTTTCTCATGACTTCCAGAACTTGTAAAGGCCACCTGAAACCAATTTTGTAGTTAACTCCATTTGCCATAACAGTATCATTTTATCCTTACCATTATCACTGTACCACTGCAGTACAGAAAAGAACTGCATTCCTCAGCTATGAAGTTGGGTTTCTAAAAGTATACCTTGGTACTTGCCTTTGCGTATTATATGACTGAAGACTACTCCCTATTTCACATTTTGTACAGTTATAGAAGAAAGTGAGGCTGATCGTAACTGAAAGTGAGGATTCCAATAAGAAAACATGGTCCTGACACTAATACACACTCAGCTTCCACTCTTCTGTGCATCCTCTGCACCAGATGTTTAAAGGCAGACTACTGTTGCCATGATCATCCTCCTAGCTCTGGCATAAACACATATTCTAATAAAACAATGCTAAACTCTTAGAGAAGATGACACTTTCAGACTCTGGAGGGAAAACACACATTATACAATGTCAAAGCAAAAATTCCACAGAGCAAGACAAAACCCCTTCTCAAAGGGAGCTGTGTAGGAGCCAAACCTTGTCAATGACAGGGAAATACAGCAATGTGTGGCTAAAAGATTCCCAGCTGCATCCTCAGTAAATCTTCCCTGAATTGCCCTTTCCCACTAAAAGGGCAAGTAGCAGTAGCAAGACAAAAGTACCAGAAATAAGTGTTATAAAACAAGCACCTGACAAATCACAGTTATTAAAAACAAACTTCTGTTATGGGAAAAGCTGGAATATTGAGGTGTGATTAACAGCCAATAAGTAACATTCAACAAAGTGACACCATCTCTAGCTAAATCACTTATCATACAAAAGATTTAATGGCAGCAAAGTAACATTTTTCAAGGAAAGTGCAGTTCTGGCTTCTGTCTAACAGCAAAAAGTCACTCTTACATTAGTTTTCCTTCCAATTATTTCAGGCTTGGTTCTCTAGCTTGTCTCCTATCCCTCTTATGTCAAGTATCCTCTGTTATCACAACACATGTTCAGTGGTAACTCAGCCTATCCCCTTACTGCCATTCTGCATCTTTGACTACCAATCTAGGGGGCTGAGGTTTTGTAGATTTTCCTTTAAATACTGTTTATTCACACAATTCAATTCACATGGACTTAGTTGCTCTTCAGGGCATTCATTCAACTAAGCTCTGGTGCCTTTGACACATACAAGTTTTCTCTGCTCAAAAACTGTTGCTTCTCCAAAAGGAAACTGGCATTATTCATCCTGGCATTCTCCGTTTTCCCCATGTCTTTCCAATCCATTATCAGTCTTCTTTGCTGTAACCCTGAAAATCAGTAATTTGGATATATCAGTATTTAACCTGAAAAAAAACAGGAAGGTGGTTTTAAAGAAATACATTTGATAAGTACCCAGGCTGTTGTCTATCTTTGCTTAGTTTTATGAGATTGTGAAATTAGTACCTCGTATCAAAAATCACAAGAAGAGGGATGGATGAGCAAGCTATTTGTTTTACAACTTAATGTGTTTGGCATTTGTTGAAGTCAAAATACAGAAGGTGAAACTAAGTCAGAAATGGGCAAAAACAGCTTGCTATTTAAGAAACAAAGAAATACCTAGAAAAAGGTAGCAGTGTGTTGCAAAATGTACATTAGAATGACTGGATTATATTATTTTGCAAAAGCAAGAGCAGTGCAGTCTAGATCCTATTGTGAAGGCAGAAAGACCTTGCTGTCCAGACCAGGATGCACTGGTTATTGCTTGGTTCACTTGTAGAGTGAACAAAGAAAAACCTCCAAAGATATTAATGGAGAGAACAATTGCAGAGATGATGGCTTCAGTACTTAACTGGAAAAGACCAAAGGTTGCCCAAGTAAACAGGTCTCTTACAGATGGCAATGGAAAGTGTCTTTATGGACAAATCCAGAGGAAGGAGCTAAACCAAACTGAAACTTTGAATGAGTAAGTCAGAGTGACACTTGGGCAGGGGGCAACTCCAGAACAGACTCAAAACTTTACTGACTGCATTTACAGGCAACTTGTTTTGCAGTTATCAGTTTCCTAACAAACAAATGAAAAAACATTCATATGTACTACCACACTACATTTACATAGTACCTCACACCTACCTCCTAGAGCTTGCAATCTAGAGTGAGATGAGCATCACATGACAACAATTCAGGAAAGGGAAAGTGCAAACATTATTAAAAAGAATGATAAAAAGTAAATATTAAGGACACTTAGGTGCAAGATCTTCACTAAAAGGAGAAAAAAACCTGACTTATTACTCAAATATACAAATATAGTAAGTAGCAGATACTAAGACTCTTTCCTTCCCGGTCTACCATGCAGCCCAAGTAACAGGATTCCACACATTCAGTTCCTGGAAAGAAAGCACTACAAGGCTTTTGTACCCAACAGCTCCACCAAGTGAAGTAACCCAGAAGAGATTGTTAGCAGACATGTTATTCAACCATTTCAAATGCAGCAGTACCAAAATTCAATTATTCAATATTTCAGCCTCCAAAGTACACTTCTATTTCTCACTAGCAGTAATTGCCTCTCTCAAAGTTGCCTTTCCAGATTTTCTCAAGGAGGCACATGCTGCATCATCTCCCAGTCAGATGTCTATGCAATATACTTACAGCATAAGGTTAATTCTATACTTCCACAGGACTAGAAATAATAGATTTGAACATGAATTATGACTCCTGTTAGGGTACAAAAGATAGATCTTAAAAATTAACTTACACTCGTGCTGAATCATCAGTACCTATGTTTTCTAAGTACTGGTTTGTTTGTAAAGTTGTACAAGATGAGGGTGAACAGGCTGCCCAGGGAGGTTGTAGGGTCCTCTTACCTGGAGAGATTCAGGACCTACCAGGATGCAGTCCTGAGTAATGTGTTCTGGGCAATTCTTCTTCAGCAGGGGAGTTGGACTGGATGATCTTTAGAGGTCCCTTCCAACTCTAGCAAGAATACTTAAGTAAAAGCAAGAAAAGTTGCTTTTACTGAGAAATACCGTGTTATTCAGGAAAATTTTGTAAGTAATAAACCATAAAAGGATAATTTTTTCATTTTCCAACTTTGGGATAGAATATAATTATTTAATGCCATTTTTCTTAAGTTTTGGGAAAGGCCTTGCTGCTTTTTATTTTTAAAATGTTAAAATATTTTTGTTCTCTGCCTGTTTGCTGAGACCCCAAAAGCTGCCCATCCAACAGAATCAGGAATCAAGAATGTGTTTTTGGAGACCACTGAAGAAATCATGTCACTTTAAATAGAGACAAATAGAAAGCACCTGACCAAAACACCATCTGTACTTCTCACTCACACACTAGTTTCTACCCAAATTACACTGCGTGGAGTGGGGATACTACGTCCCTGATGAATAGCTGTGTGAGGCAGCCCATATCACAATGCAGTGTAAAACAAAAAATAAAATAATACATTTTACACTGAAGAATAAAGGACCAAAACAGATACTGCAAAGTTAAATTGACTGTGGAGCACCTGTATTGCAGTCAACAATTAAGATGACTGCATACTGTAGAGTGCAGTCCCCTCAAAACCAGACTGTGAATCCATGAAAGTACTGATAGATTTAAAACAGACTAATTTAGAAAAACTTTACTCATTCTCATCTCCCAAGTTAAATAATGAACTATGCAAAGAAGAACAAAAAAAGCAACATCCTCTAAGTTACCTTTATCATTCTCTTCCATTCACTTCTCCTGATGTCTAGTACAACTTGTTGGGATACGATTTTTCCACTAAATTATCAGTTAGAACAATACACAAATACATTAAAATAACAATCACAAAGAAAGAGGTAATTATAATAGATGAAAAAAAAAAATCCTTTAATTGTAGTCCTGGACCTTAGAAGGAATTTTTGTCCATACACTCACAGCTACGAAAGGCTGAGGCTTTAAAAGTAGCATATGTGATAAAAAGTAAGACACCTGCTCCCTGCAACTGCATAGATACATTAACAGAATGAAAGGTCTACTCAAAAGCCATGGGATTACAGAAAAACCCTAATAGTGTGTGAAAATGAGGGCTTATCCTGAAGGAAATAGATTGGGACTTGGGAGATGTATGAGCAGTTCCCAGTCTCATCATAGATTTTCTCTACGATCTTGTGCAAGTAATTATATTCTCAGTACCTCAACCCTTCACCTTTAAAATTTCAATTCCTTTTTCTATTTAATTTGTCTGAAAACATACATGACAAGTACCTATATTGATGCAGAGATAAGCAGTGGTATGCTAAAACTGTACAAAACCAAAAATCATATTTATATATACACTGGCCACAAAATAACAGCGACCAAAAAACAGTAATAGCAGAGATTTTGTAGAGCAACACCTCATAAGGAATGTTTTCAATTTTTTAACTCACGCTTTGGCAGAGGGGGTGGGAATATTTAAGGTGACTGTAAATAAAATTAATTTAAAATAAAAATTTGTCCCTCGTGAATACCAGAACAATTTCTGTGATACATTTGCTTTATTTTTTGAGCTCAGGAAAGTAACAAAATACTCAAAAAAAAAAAAAAAGCAACACAGCACTGATTGTGGCTCAATTTATTTTCCTTGAAAAAATGTATTGTAGACTGGCAGAGTATAATCTCCCACTTTAAAAGTACCAAGATTAAATCCACCTTCTGTTATTCCAATACAAAAACTTGTATCAAATATTGCAATATGAAAAATAGAAAAGAGTTCAAACATTCCTATTGAAAAAGAGAAACAGCTATAGCAAAGCAGGAAAAAATCACTCTTAACAGTGTGAGTGAAGTTTAGCATTTTACTCTACAACTCAATTTTTATTTTTTTTTCTTTAAATAGCACTGTTAATTCTATTTTCAGCATAAAGACAGTTTGCAGAATCCTTCTGGAAAGCTATCAGCTATGAGAAGAGTTACTTGGGAAAGCAATTTAGCATATATTAGCCATTTAACCCTCGAGTTCTGATTCAGTTTTTAGCACAGTCTTTCTGCATGAACAAAACTATATATGCTGCTAAAATGTCCAGTTATAAGTTTCTTTCTATCACTGGAGTGACATCTGACAAGCTGGACACAGAGACACAATGACCAGTTTTTCACTGGGTTTCCTCAGGAATTCTAGTGATATCTTTTGGAAAAGGTAAAGATCTTCCTATTAGTTTCACCAGAAAGCTTCAGGGTTTCAGATCTGTACCTTCTGTTCTGAGCTAAGCAGCGTGTCAACTCTTTACATGGGATGTTTATTATCTTCTTAAATACTGTCATACTTAATTCCACAAATCCTAGACTCTGGTAGAACTCAGTGCTTTCGACAGTGAGAAAAACATACAGTAATTTTGAAGCTGGCTTATTTGCCCATGTCAGTAAGGTCACAGCTTCCCAAAGCCATCTTCAGAAACTCCTGGTGTTTGGAACAGTTTTCATATAACTAAAGCAAAGGAAAAAAAAACATGAAACTGCTAGAAAAACACCAACTCTACTTTCTACACTGTTTAAAAGAAGATTGACACTGTAGAACAATGTGAATGTCATCTAAAAATGAAGTAAACATATTTCAACAGTAGGGAGACTAAGCATTGTGGGGCAAAAGAGAACCCAGAATTAGAATCTAGGGA
>NW_009953496.1:19352221-19364649 GCF_000747805.2 Chaetura pelagica
GGAAAGAGGCTCAGAAAAGGACTGTTTGAAGACTCAGTATTATGTTTCCATGAGACAGCTTGAATTTGGCACATAAAGAAATCCATTCACTTTGGATTGTAGCTACAAGAAGGTCCTCTATAGAGAGGCCAAACTTCCCATGGGCAGAGACCAGAGGTGAAATTAAAAACAAATGGTACACACATGCTGCTGCAAAGAGCTAAATCCGAAATACAATACACCCATTGGTGTGTCCCAGTTAGATCTATTTTTATGAGGTTAAAGACAATGAAATCTAGATAAACTATGCAAATCTCCAAAGACTCTCAACATGCCTGGAAAGAGTCAGAGAGCTGAGCTAAGACTCCAGAAGCAATTGTCAGATGCTCAGGAGAAAAACTAGCACAGTAAAAGTAAGAGAACACTATAAGAACAGTGGGAGAACAATAATTAACCTGTGTGTCCCATATGAAAAAAGGGAAAGTACAAAGCTGCCGTGGGAGAGTGAGCTGTGTAACAAAATTCCATCTAATCCAGCTGTTTGAAGGCACCAATGGCAAGCACTCCTGTCCCAAAGTATACCATAAACGAATACAAATACAGAGTAATAAGAAAAGAAGCATGCAGCGAATCAATTTCAATTTTCTAAGTTTTGTGGAACAAAGATGACCAAAATGGTTGCGTGTTGTCTTGAAGAGGACAGGAATAGCCCAACTACAACAGTTGGAAGGCCAATTGCTTCAGAATTCTGGGCGTAATGAAAACAAAGTGTTACTATACCTCAACAGGATTCAAGACTAGAACACACAGTATCTCTTCTCTCTATGCCATACCTTTGTTTCCTTTAGAAACAAAAGCATGCAAGAGAGAAGAGAGAAAGAGAGTAGCACAATACTCCAAGAGATAGGCTGACCTACACAGTCAGCCTTGAAGTATACATCACTATGTATATCACCTTTATTTGAAAGGAGCATTAGCACTGTTGCACTGGAGTACAGACACAGGGTTATGGCCTACAAACATGAATCATCAAATGATTAAGTGAAGATTTTTCCCAAGAGAGTGCCCTACTCTACTGCTGTTGTACTAAAGGTATCACTTCTTTTACATAAGAAAAAAAAAATAAAATATATATATATGCATCTAATAACTGTTTGTCTGCTTGTATGGATGAGTAAGCCAAGTATAAGTCTTAGCTAAGCATTATGCCCTTTAAAGGGAAAAAAGTATGGAATTTTATCTCCATTCCAAAATCTTCCATGTGCTCTGCTCTGTCTTTCCAAGTTACCCCCTTAACCAATCCTCTTCTCTCCCAATGATACACCACCCAGTCTCTTGCTTTTTCCTCCCCATAACAGCTTTTAGCTCAACATTTCTGACATCCTCCTCCAGTAAAGCTGCCAGTTTTACACAAATCAGGTCTCCACAGAAAAAAAAGAAAACAACTCCTCCTCTTCATAGAGCTTCTGGGGGCGCAAGAAGAGTATTAAACAATAAAAGCAGACGAGATTGGGAAGTTCATTAATTGTATTAGCTGCTTAGAGGAAGGCTGGGGGAAGGCAATGCAAAGGAACAAGCTTGTGAAGCTACACTGAAATGGCATAATCTGGACAACCCCTCTCATCTGTAATGAGAAGATCACCTATGTAAATAAATAAAAGTCCAAGTTCACAGCTTATAATATTAATACACTCCAATCCAAAGTTTGAAGGTTCTATTACATAAATAAAGAGACAAACTCCATATCTAAAATTTCAGCTTGTTCAATGCTACAGTACTACCCTTTAAAATGAAAAGCATTAAAAACTACTAACTGGCTAACCATGGTATTCCAAAAGAAGTGTGAATATTTCTACAAGGAATATTTCAGATACTTTTTAGTATAAGATTATGAGCATCTCTGCAAAATAGATTGTTGTGTTTAATTCCTGAATAATTTAATACATATGTATGGCAGACACCAAGTGTGCCTCTGAATATGTAAAACGCAACAGTACCAAAATTACATAACTGTTCTCAGAAGCTTTTCAAGAAAGAATTGAAACTTACTTTACTTTTCTTAAAATCACCAACAGCATTTTCAAATGCTTGTTAGCAGCTACTTTTACCTGTTTAAATGTAATAAAACTAATTAAGAGCTTCTAGAAGTCCTTATTAAAGGCTCAGTACTTCTAGGTTTCACCAGTTTCTTAGAGCTAAAGTAACTGAACTTTTTACACTCCTTTAACCAGAATTTTTTTTTTTACTTTAATTCTTTTACCTTTCTTTTCTATATCCTTTTCTGTACTACCACTCCTTTCTCCAATGACCCTTAAAATCTTCTATTATTTTTCTCTCCTTTTTCTGCCCTTTCTGCCTTTTCTGTTCCTTTTTTTCCCATTCTTCCGTCTCTCCATCCTATTTTTTTCACTATTTATTAAAAAAAAAAAAAAAAAAAAAGGCAAACAACTTTAGAGGCTGTTAGAAGGGACAGAAGTGAACTGCAAACAACTGGAAATTTGCAGCAAAAAGTTGGTATTAGCTTTTAATTAACTTCTCTTCCAACTCAGGGCTTCTTAGTGTTTGGATGGATGCAGAATCACATCAAGCTCATGCTTTGTGTCTAAAAGTGGTGCATTTCTGCTTTCTGATTAAGACATCTCCTTCCACTTTCACCAAAAGAAACATTTGGACAAAATAAGCATTCTTTAGTAAAGAAAAAATCTTTGTAGCAGTGGAAAAAACTTAAGTCTTCTCCTTTGCAGCTGCTGTATCATTTCAGATAATTCCTACACTTAGGGGCAGCAAGAGTATGTCCATGCTGGAACAGAACAGTTTGTGAATTCTAACAAGCTGGTACTGTAAGAACACCTTTTTGTTATGCACAACTCAACATAAACTACTGCACGTTCAGGTTACCTCGCAGTTTAGTCTTCTGGAAAATGAAGAGTAATAAAATAGGTAACATAAGCACCTGTTTTCCAACATTCCCTGTTGGACCTACGGATCTGTCTGCTTTTCCATACATCACTACAACATTTCTTACGGGATTTTGCACAACCTTATCTGTTGGTGTTTATGATAAACAATTTGCAGCAAGCAAAGAACAAACCAGCTGCCCCCTGCCAGCAACAGCAGCAACACAGCATCTGGAGAACCCCTAACAAACCAAGAAGGATTAGAATAAATTACAGGACATTCTGCAATAGTGTGTTTACAGACATAGAACAAGTAGACCCCACTAGTTTGCATACAAACACTAGTGAAATAATTGCAAACGTGTACCTGTAGAAAAGTTAATCCTATTGGTGTGTCTCTAGGACCATACAACTATCAAGATAATAAGCATCGTTTACCAAAATTAACTCTCCATTTTCCTGTTGAACAGCTATCTGAAGACAGGGAGAGGAAAAAGGTTTCTCGGAATTCTCCTTCATTTTATCATTCCTTAACTTACCCTTCAAACGTCAACACAAAAGCTAGCAAGTGCCTTAAGAGTTTGGGGCCACTCCTTTCAGCAGAACTCAGGAAAAGACAGGGAGGTAGCTTAATAGCTGCAGCAAATCAGCAGTCCCAAGTCCCATCCCCAGCTACAGTTCACACTCCCAACTCCTGAGGATACGTGGCACAACCCCCAGATGACACCACAAAGTTCTTACTACCATCTCAAAAAAAAAGACAAAATACAAGAAACATATTTACTCAGAAATATTCAGAAGAACCCGCAATATGAGCCTACATTGTAAGAAATGCGGACCATAAATATCTACACTGTGAGAGGCAAAAAGGAAACAAAGTTTTTCAACACCAAAAAACTATTTTTGAAACATACACACACAGTCTCTGATCTCATGGCAAGTTCTTTAACTTCAAGCACTTGAAAAGGAGCTCTGAAACACGTCTGGATCCTAGGAAGCATTAAACTAGGGGAATATGCCCAGAAAATTGTTTTCTTTCTCCAGTGCTCACACCTCCTAAGAAAAGTATTTTCCCTCTAATTCAGAGTGCTGCTGTTTGGAAGTTGACTGTGAGTTACTTTTGTTTTTGCTGAAGACACACCTGCTTCCACCAGTTAGCAAATGTAAACTGCTTCTATTATAAAGAAGTAAAATTCTTTTCCTTCCAGATTCAAAGCAGAGCTAAAATGAGAAATGCAGGTTTTCATAAATCTTGTACAGTCTAGCATGAAATATTCCTTTTTCCAACAGCTACCACCAATTCCCAGAATTCAAAGTTTTTTAGAAACCAAAAGCTTCTGAGGTTTACGTATTTTGCCGTAACCTTTGTATCAAGAAACAGATGCTAGAGTATATGATTAATACTTCAGCAGATGCAGAGAAATTCAAAGGCAGCAGTGACCTTCCCTGTGTCTTTTAGGTTTTGAATCATGCTATCTCAAGAACAAACATGAATGCCCTCTGCCAGCAGAGCATTTCAAGTTTTAAAGATGTCTTTGGTCATATCATATGCAGCCTTATTATGACCATCAAAAATTTTTATCATCTTATTCAAATAGAGATGATTTCCAGTATCACCCTATTAGCATTATTATGGCTTTCACTTCATTAATTTTTCCATATTCAAACTAAAAAATTCCATTTTAGCAGCAAAACTTGAAAAATCAGAAACAGGCATAAACTATTCTAGGAAATTTTTTCGGGGGGTAGAGGTTTTTAATCTGCTGAAAGTCTAAGATAATTTTTGTTTTCAGTTTGTTTTAGCTCCAAACCATATTTAGGATAAGGAAATAGCTGTACATGCTTCCAGCAGGATTCAAATTAAAACATGACAAGATTTACAGAGGACTGTAATAACCAGGTTTATTTTTGCCTGCAAATTTAAGAAGAATGCTTTTGTACTGAAAATGATAATACACATTTATTATTGCCATGGTTCTAGACAGTAATTGGGCGACAGATGTGCTCTATTATTCTCCCCACTATCCTCCAAAAGGAAGGTAAAAGGGGAACAAGGAGACAGACTTTAAGATTGTAAATAACTAGAATAAGTTCAAGGACACCATAAATAGTATTAATAGTGATTTACAGAGTAATATATACAAATATGTAAATATATTCAAATATATACATGCATATGCAAATACCAATTCCATGTTCCCTAGTTGGTAATTAAATGCTGATGTGAGAAGCCCCAAACTGGACTTGGCAGCAGATGGGGATGCCTAAAGGCCAGGGTCCCTGTGACAGTCCACAAAAGCCTTGGAGCAGCCAAGCCAGTCCTACCAGTGGAGGCTTGGGAAGGAGACCTGTCTTAGTGCAAGAAGCTCTTCTCCATCAAGAAAACACGATGCAGGACCGCCAGCAGCAGCAGAGGGAGGGATGACAAATAAACCAACCCCAACTGAGCCAGCATACCAGCCAGAGAAGGGCTGAGGAGCCATTTTATAACTGAGCACCACGGCCAGGAAGTCTGTGATTGGACCATGTGGGTCACCTCATCCACCCTCTCCCCTCCATAGACCCAACCACTCCCCCCAATGTACCTGCCACAGGCACAGGCTGCTGGGGGGCCCTGGGCAGCCTCAGGTCAGTATGGCCATAGGGAATGTTTATCCTGGTACACTCAAACTTACACACTTAAAGGACACTTACAAAGCTCTTTTCACTTAGAGATCTCAAAGATTAGAATGAAATTCGGCACTAGTCTACATCTCACAGATGGAATAGAAGTTATTGACTGAAGGTATACAGTACAAGAAACAAGTCCAAACTCCATGTACTACACACCTCAGACCTTTACCTGAGTGTCAAGGTTCTCCATTTCTCTCATCAGCCTGGATAGTCCTTATTGTTTACAAAGCCAGAGACTACATACACCCGAGCATCATTAAAGTTTCCTGTGTTACACACTTCATTTTAAAACCTGTCTGCTTCCTTGCTTATTCTGATACAGTGCGCTGATATCTGTAACCCTGTGCTACAACACCTTTCCCAGGGCTGAAAAACGCAACGTGAACAAAAGCTGAACACAAACCTTCACACTATGCAGGCAAGAATGGCCTGTGAACCAGTTTAATTCTTTTTCCATAATGCATGCTTTATTAACACCTAAATTCTTCAGGAAAACACTGGTCTTGTTATTTATTCTCAGCTTTTTTATACAAGAAATGGATATGGTGAGGTTGGTGGTGAGGACACCGAATTTTCCTTCAAATTCAAGTTTGTTGGAGAAAAGAGATCGATATTGAAACAATTTAAAAATGCATGTTTTTGAGAAGGCACTCTGACCCAAAACTGAAGTACCACGTAGCTGCAGCGACTCCGCAGGCCAAGAAAACACTATTATTTCATCTAAGCAGTAGGTTTAGTGTACAAGGACAGCTGCAAGACACAGAAATATATGATGTATTCCTATTTTAATAAAGCTTGGAGAGGAACTACCAAACAAGAATGACATTTTAAAATACTACCAAACACACCTCACACTTTGAGCTTGAAACCTGTGTCCTCAGATGGAACCATTTCACTCTTACAGCATTGCTTTGGTGGGCTGGGGAGATGTTCAATCTTTCTTAAAAGTCTTATGCACCAGTGGCTACTGATCACATTGGAGTTTACAGACTATGAAATAGCCCAGCATGCTAAAGCAAATAGGTCAATATATATAGTCGACATATTGCTTAACGAAGAAAACCATGCAACCAACTCACAAGAATGATCTATCTGTTGGGTCAGACTAGCCCTTTCCAAGGAGGTGCTAGGATCTGAAGCTCTATTTTGGCATGTGGAGCCCAATCATGCCACCTCCTGGTTAGGAATGGCCACGCTGTTCTACACATTACTCAGCTGATCCGTGCTTGGGAAGTTAACGGTTCACTGGAATTTTCTACTCAGCCATCCAGCTGTTCTGCCTTCTCTTGGTGCTGACAGCAAATATCATCAAGTTTCTAAATTCTTGAGTTTAAAAGTATCTGCTTTGAGGCATAATGGAAGACATGGGCAGTAGGTGTTCCCTGAATGAATACATCAAGGACACTTCAAGAATGAAAGAAATTTACTAAAATAATACCTAGGATAAATAAAAATGACTTTTCTCCTTCCAACAGAAGCACTCATATTGTCAAAGAACACTTCACTCTGCACTGATGAGGCTATGGCCATCTAGATAAGCCTCAGCAAATGCATCTGAATTTCCTTTCAACAGCTGGCACTAAATTGTACTAGTCTCACTGAATTGCACCTTAAGCAGCTCCACCAATTCAAACAGCACAATTTAAAGAGTGAAGCAATGCTTTTTAAACGTAAGTACCAGAATCTAACCTTCACTTACTGAATTTATATTGCTCCCTCTTTGCAAAAGACTTACCATGTTTCAAAGTGTTTTCTAAGATCACAGATCAAATGGTCCTAAGCTACCTCAGATGTGATTAAAAAAAATAAATAAAAATTTCTCCCTTTTAGACATCTATCTTTTTTTCCTCCTCTTAAAGAAGCCCAGCTTATACAACTAACAACTTTGGTTCCATACAAACACTTAGAAAGGTTGCTTTGTTGTACTCATCATAACATTTTATAGTATTTTGTTTTCCCTGAACCCAGTTTTCACCTGGGATTCATCTGCATGACTTTCTGCCAGGCAAAAGCACTTCCTAAGATGAACACATACTATGTTGTGACATCACTATTAAAACATCCAAAACCTTTTAAAAAATTAAAAAAAAAACCTCAGGTTTAAAACCTGCAGTATGTTCTACTGATTTTCATTATTACAAAGACATTGACTGCATCAGTCAATATATTGTGTTTGTGTAAGAACAGCTTGATAGCTCACTAATGGCAATGGCAAGATTCCCATTAACTTTAGTGAGCTTTGAACCAAGTGTGCAATGCCTGGCACAAAGCTGCTTTATAGAAATCATAAGTACCTCGCATTCACCTAGAGTTTGCACTGATACTACTCCTTTTTATTGAAAAAGTTGCAGGTGAGAGATATGTAAATCTAGTTTCTAATAAAACAAAGATATCTAAAATACATGCTCCAAACATGCATTTCCTGAGTCAATCTTCCACTTATTTACATGGCATTTCTTGGCACAGCAAAGTAAATTATGATTAATACAAACTGTTTTGTGAACACAGATTTCTTCTTACTTGATGCAAACATCAGGAAAAAAAGAAATATTAAGCAGAAAAGTGACTGCTCACAAATTAATATTAATGTATAACTTTGCATTAACATTTTGCATTAATCATATTTTGATCCAAAAGCTTGCTTAAACAGAGTAAACTAATAAATTTGCAAATATATTTTCACAAGTAGTTCTCAATGGAAACTCTGATGAAAATAAAGGAGCAGGCCATGGGCCTAACCAACAGTCTTTCACATCTTGGGCTAAGGATATTATTGTGATGTTCTATATTGCCAAAACAAACAATTTTCATATAGCAACCTTATTAATGCCTCAGGTTCACAACCAAAAAACACAGTTATTCACTAAAACTGCCTTCCTATCTGAAAAGCAAGTTAATCTCCCGAAGTCCAAAGAAATCCAAACCCCATATTAGCTAATACATTACTTGAGATCCTGAACATAAGACAATATGAATTTTTATTGTATCAACAGTTTTCAGACTAACTAGGACAATTATTGCAGGCTTGTACTGATACTCATTGAAAGTAAAGGCTAAGTAATTACCTTTTGAATAATTATGCCCTGTCCTACAGTGAGCTTTATGACACTGAGCTATACAAGACTAACTGACGTGACTGGAGGTTTAACAAACTCATGCTATGCCACATGGAATAATCTAGAGTTTTAACTTAATCTTAAGTAAAAGGCCTGATTCTCATTGCCTGCAGAATGCCAGTTCAAAGTCTGAGGTCAGTTGCACTGTCATTACACAGAGAGAAATTAGCTACCTCATTACCCAAGTAATGCTGATATTTCCACAGGGAGTGATGCTCTTACTTTGGTCAGCTGTTTTCAATAGTTCTTTCTCCTTTATGTTTATATTACAAAGTACTTTGCTGGTTTTAATAATGTACTATGCAAGATATTTCAAAGCCACACACATGTAAATACACACACACACGTACATAGAATGTGCTTGTCCAAAAAAAAAAAAAAAAAAGTATATAAATTCTTAGCTGCCCCTTTCGCTTAGTTAAAATAACACTGATATAAAACAAGTTTTAAACTACCAAACAGTTCCAGTTGGCTGTAGCTTTCCATATCATCTACCATCCTTACAGCTAAAGTCACATGTTTATGTTTACATTCATAATCATAGACAGACTTCTTAGACAAAGCAATAAGTATTTATATACATGCAAAAATAACACACATAAGCAGCTCATTAGCCACCATGACAGGAGGCAGCACTACAACAGAGAGGGTCTCAATTCTCACTGGAGCTTTAGAGTATGCTGTGGCATAAGCACATTAAGTACAACAAGATACTGCTAGAGAACACGCTCCTCACTTCTGACAGTTTCATCTGACCAAGCATTATTTGTCCTCATACATCAATCAGAATATCTCCTTACTAGCAGTACAAGAAAATAACTAACCTAAGAAAATAACTACCTATAGCTAGTTCACAATAAAATCAGTTAAAGCTACCCATGAAACAGTGCAATTCTTCCAGCTCTTTTAACAGCCTGATACATAAAACAGCTCAGTTAATACAGAAAAACCCTCTCCAACAGATGGAGATTTGGCTATTCTTCAGAGTTTGGCAGCCAATCACAATTAAAAGAAGTCTGTTGTTTTTGTTTCATAAATATATCCAACGCATCTCGCAAAAGTTCAATTAACCTAATATAGACTGAGGCAAATACCACCAACCATTCACACTTCACAAGTTCTTCTAATAGATGATTTACAAATGGCTTTTCCATTCATCATAGTAGGAACTACTTCTGTATGAATCAGGTAATGACCTATGGGGAATTAAAAAAATCTTCTGATCATGGCACTAGATTAGCCATTGAGAGACTGGGTTCATTTTCAGAATCCACCACAGATTCCCCTCGGAGATTTAAAAAAAAAAAAAAAAAAAGTATTTGGCTAATGCCTGCACAATTTATATTTAAGAAGTTCTGGTACCTTTTTCCTCACCTTTCTTTGTGTAATTTGGCAAGCATGCAAATCCTCTGTCACAGGAAGTGTCCTTTTTTTGTGGGTTTGAACACACATTGTATCATGGAGGCTCTAACCCAGAGAAGGACTAAGGTAAGTAATTTCTATTCATCCCTCAGTGACAAGGGGTAAACAGGTACTCATTAAAAAAATGCATCTGACACAGCTCAACCTGTAGGACAAAGACCTTCATATTAAAAACGTAAATAATTTGTTTTTACAATAAGTACACCAAAATGCACGAACAAAAAAAAGTATCAAGCAAACAAAAAATGTTAACAGATACATGGGATCTTATCTTTACAAGGAAATCCAGTGTCATAAATTTAAACCATATTTCTGGAATGATTATCACCTCTCTGCCCTGCAGTAGTACACAGTAGCATGTCTCTTTTCAACCTCAGGTTCTAGCAACTGACATGAAAAATCACAGTCAGAAGGAATGTTTGAGGCTTGATTCTGAAGCAAAAGCCTCCACAGCTACACTTACGCTTCTTATACAAAATCCACTAGCTGGCAATCAAAAAAGCTTTGTCTATTATAAAAATAACACCTGGCTGCTATTGTTATGTATGTAGGTGATGGCATGATATATTTTAAAGAACAAAAATCCAGGCTCTGGACATGTCACTTCATCATGGACAGATCCGAGAAATACAGTATTACAGAGATCCTTGCGAGACTGTCCCATGTTCCTCTAGAGACCCCCCAAAATTCTGCTGGTTCTACACATTCCTTTTCTATTTACACCCAGAAGCAACCAGTACATTAATATTTGTTTCATCATACTCTTACCTTGAGGAAAGTGTTTTAACAGTCAGCATATGCTGGGCTCCAAAAAAAATCTCTAGAAAGCCTGACAGATGGTGTTTTGAAGGATAATGCCAGGGATCTGGTGTGAATCTGACATTAGCATTCCCTACAGCTCCACAGAAAACTCACCTTCATCTTTCAAACAAAAAACACTAAAAAAATAGGTATTCCTAGTTTTACTAAAAAGAAGTGAGAAAACTAATCATTTATTCAATCTTATAGCTGCCTAAAATGCATGGACTCAAAGCTCAGAACCACCTATTTTATTATCCTTTTTTTAACTTTACTTTTCACGCTTCCGATTATGTCCTTCATACATTTTCCTTCTTTCCCATCTACACACACACTCCCAGTAGACACCTCCCCCCTCTGGGAAAAAGATCGAACTGCAAGGTGCAAAAAATACATCCCTCTAAGAAATAAGGACTCTTTATCGTATGTTTGCTACAAAAACAACTGTAAAAAGTAGCAAGATAGCTATGACAGAAGTGTACTAAACACGCCGATATTCATACCGAATTTCTGCAGTACCAAACAAGAGCCCTCTAACTAAACCCGAACTCAGTATCTTCACTCGTGACCAAGAAAATATTTATTAAGAAAAGACACCAGAAACAGTGCAGACACTGAGAAGGACACTTACTGCCGGCATTTTTGTTGTAACTAGTTATGACTTTCCTTAAGACCTAACAAATTTTTGTAAATTAATCACCACCTCTGAATGTGAGGGAATTTGAATTTGTGACTCTTTCAAGGGCCTAACCATACATTTAGTCTCATTCAAGGGGTTGATAGGTTACCTTGATTTATATGCATCATTCTTTATTACTTTGTTTTGGCATTAGGTTGCAAATTCAGCAGGGATTTCTTTTTTTTTTTTTTTTTCATTAATACTATGTATCTCAGAAGTAACAGAATTATAAAGAGAAGTTACTGTACTACACAAAAGTTGAAATGCCACAAGGCCTGCATTCAATATGTATATTGACCAGTTTTTTTAAAAGAGAGACTGAATCATAAACTTTGTAAAGAACTGCCAGCTGAACTAGTTCCACTAAAACAAGGAAAGCAGAGCTAGCTGCAACGAGTAACAAGATGTCACAAGCTGCACATTCTGGATCACCATACAAAACCATGAGAAAATCATCAGGTCCTGGAGGAAACAGAAACACGAAACTCCTAAGTCGCATCCAGTCAATCGCGTAGTCAGCTAAAACAGTGCCGTATCAACGGCATAACGCCATTACCAGATAAACCTTATTACTTCAGCACGGGAAACAAGATCTAACGAGCTTAATGAGCAACCAGCATCTGTCTTTGTGTAAACAAAACCGGGAACCATGGAAGCCCTTTCCCGCAGAGCCCAACCAACCGCAGCACAGCCGCTGCCTCTCGAACCAACAGTAGGGAAGCGCATTTCCCACAGTGGGGAAGCTCGGGCAGGCGGCGGCAGCCGGGCTCCCCTCAGACGCGCTCCGGGGGAGGCTCCGGGGCAGCCCTGCCCCCCGGGGCCGGACAGCAGCAGCTCGCGGAGCTGGAGCGCCCCAGCGCCTCG
>NW_009953496.1:19366202-19366413 GCF_000747805.2 Chaetura pelagica
CCCCTCCCGCCCGGCCTAGCACCGGCCGCCTTCCCCGCGCTCCGTCCCGCTGCCCGCGCTCCTGGACCCGCCAGTTCCCCGTGGGGCCCGGGGAGGTGAGTGCTCCCGGGGTGCCGCACCGGCGGCGTGCGGGCGCTGGAGCCGCCAGACAGCGCCTCGCAGGAGGGTGCGCTCGGAGCAGCGGCAGGCCGGGCCGGGCGGGCCGGCAGGG
>NW_009953496.1:19366451-19404572 GCF_000747805.2 Chaetura pelagica
GGGCTGGCGGGCCTGAGGGGAAGGGGCCGTCTCTGCCGGGGGGTGCCGTGCTGCACCCCCAGGAGCCGCTCTCTGCGACCCCCACCGCCCCGCATTATAGAATTAAAGCTGTTATGCAATTAAAGTGTCTACAGCTGAAGTACATAAAATTCATTTTAATTAGAATTTAGCTTTGAGTATACATTTACTACAGGTTATATTTATGCAGCATTTTCCCCCAACAGACAATTTAGTAAATTGTTTTGATTTTGAGAGTAAACAAAAGATGCATAACTCATCTTAAGCCGTTAAAACTTCCTTTATGGTACCTCAAGAGCAACCAGTCCACCACTGATGCTCAATCCCTGCCTGAGATTCTTACTTTATATGTAGCACAAAGACTACTAACAGTATTTGTTATACAGATAGTTGCTGCAATTATACACTTGTGATTTACCTACTGCTGTTTATCTCCAGATTTTTTTCTTGTGGTGCATAAAACTTTTTTCATTTTTTTCAGAGAATGAAGGAATGAAGAAAGGTACCAATCAAGACAGCAACTCCGTAAGGGCATCCACGAGGTTTCCAAGACCTGGTACAGCCATTGCATAAAAATTTGGTCTGTGATATTTTCAAAATCCTAAGATAGATACAGGTGACCTTTATGCAATTTCCACTCAGCATGCAGGTAATTGAGAGACTACACATGTTTACAAGAATATGTATAGAACATCAGAGGCTGATGTGCTGTTATTCTGTAGTATTTCCAGGGAGGTAGCAGGGGATGGATGAAATACTTAAGGATTAACTTTCCTGCCCAGAAAGTGTAAAATCAGAAAAAACAGTGTGATTTCAGCAAACTTCTGAAACGCTTCGAGAAGCAGAGAGCACTGATACCAGAACTGAAAGGTTTAATTGGCAAACAGCTTTACTACAAACTGAGTGTGGGGATAAAGGCAAGGCATGAGTCCTCCTTTTTTTAAATTTTTTTTGGAAAAGCAAACAAACAAAACCCAAACCCATTAAAAAGTAATAATGAAAAAACAAATCCCCACAAAACAAATACAACACACATAAAAGAAGCAAAAGCATAAAAGGAATATATTTTATTAATAATTTACCGAGTCAATTTACCACATGAACAGTTCCTCTTTCCTGGTTAACAGTATAGCAATAAATGGCATATTGTTTTCAACACAGCTCAGGACTGTCTTGCTTGAGAGATCACATATGTCTTCAGAGCACACTTCTGTGGCTCTTTTCATCAGAATAATTCAGGTGCCCCTCAGTTCAAAAGAGAGAAGATGGATGATAGGTGTATTCTCCTAAAGCACTTCCAAGACAAAACTAAGGCATCCTCACGCGGAAGCAATCCCAGTCTGCTAGCTAACATATCATATGGTTGTGTCTATAGAAAATGAGTTTGGGGGGCTTTTCATCTGGGGTGCTAGAATAGTGTTACTTTAGTCTGTTTAATTGTAGTTAACCTGCTTTGCTTTAAACACTTCTAAGTTCCCTTAAGTAAACCATGGGAAGTGCTATATTCATCAAACTGTTTTTTTCTGGTCAAAGGAGCAGAGAGAGGATTTGCTTGCACATCTTTTTAGAGCAAAGCAGACAGAGAGATAAGTTTCCTGTAAGTTCATTTATCAAAAGTTATAAAGCTAAATTGACTTTCAGTGATAGTCAGGCTGCAAAACCACTGACATGCTTTTCTGAATTTTACCTTATACCTCATTAAAAAAAAAAAGGCATTAAAATCTGTCAGACAGGAAATACAGACCTCTAATGACATCAAGCATGACTTCTTTGCTCGTACGAAATTATTTTTTTCATAGCTACTAAAAACCAAAGACACATTTTACAACTTTTTAGTTTGAATTGTCAAGCCAAATTAAAATTTATCTGTACTATATTTTATTACTAAGTCTGATATTGAAGTGGATCAGAGCATACCAGATTATACCTTATTTGAAGACAGAACAGCTAACAATCATTATGTATTTTGACAGTGCCAACTAAATATACATGTATTATCATGTAGCACTCAAGTCAAAAGGCAGTGGAAGCAAACAATTAGAGGAAAATCTCCAAACTTTCCAAATGCTAATTTAAAAATTTTGAAATGTTTTGAGAATATGCAGTAGAGTTAATGGTTAGTAGGAGCACACTGACAACGAGTTATCCTTCTGACACATCACATTAAAGTCAATACAATTATTTAAATCAGTACAGTTATCTATGTGTATGTGAGTACACCCAGGACCTCTTACACCAAAGATCAAATTTGTCAAGGGTTTTTAATTTCAGAAATTCCATTTGGTTTCAAATTTCATCTCTGTTTCACTTGCTTTAGCTACAGGTAAGCTTATCTGGTTCCTGAACAGACTACTGATCAGGATAAAAATACTAGGGAGTTTCTCCTACAGTCTATGTTATCAATATGCTTTCCTTAAAGTGGAATTATAATAGACAATATAAGGAATAATGAAGCAGCAATACATGTGCAAGAAAGAGCAAATGTTTCCACCTCCTTTACTTCAGTTTATTTAATTCCTTCTTGGGAATCTTGCACCCTGGCCTGTAGATACTAGTCCTAGGACTGTCTGGCTTCAATGTTTGAGAGTGGGTCACCTGAACACAAACAAGCTGTATGTTACAGTTCTATTTCATATTTAGCATTCTTGGGTGTTGTAAAGAAGTAACTGAAAAAGGTGACCCAGGGTAAAAGTCATAGAAGGAGGCATAACCTCTAATAAACTATAGAACAGCAGTTGAGGACAGAAAAAAATGCTAAAATATAAATGAATGGCAAAGAATAAAATGTAGTCTAGAATGTCTTGTCTCTTCTTTCTTCCTTGTGATACTACTGACAGAGAAGTTGAGTCTATGACATAACTGTAATTTTCTCCTCTCCACACATAGGAAAACACCAGATCTTATATTTTGCTTGCCCATGTTTGAAGTTCTGTCTTTGCTGTTCCTTCTGACCTTTATATTACAGTTTTATCCATTGCAGGTAGCTCAAACAATTCCACAGAAATCTCTGTGATCACAGCAGTCTCCACTTTACCTGTTTCCCCAAAACTTACCACAAACTATAATAGTACATGTCTGAATTTCCCTTTCATCCTTACAACTAAGATTTAGAACTGTTCCTTTTCATACAAAACCACTAAAGACATTGCTTTTTAATTTTCCTTTTCACATGATGCAAAATTCTTTTTCTACCCTTCTTTTACTTTCTCTCTTTCTGCTTATTGTTTCCATCATACTTTCCCACTAAGCAAATCTCCCTCTGATACATATCACAGTAATAAAAACTGATGTACAAACTGAGGTACAAATAAAATGATACATTACTTAGAATAATTGAGGTACAGTTTCTAGACTCCTAGGACTCTTCCTTGAGCGAATCCTTCAGTTTATAGCTAAGTGCTCATGCTCTGGCACAAGAAGTTTCAGAAGCTGGTATTCTCACCCAGCTTTAAGCATTTAAAAAGCAGATGTTTAAGTCTACTCCAGTCACCACAGACATCCTTTACAGTCAGTAGGTTGAAGTAGGCTCTTGGTTTGTCTGACCTGTAGGTACCTATCTTCAGTTTGAATGAGTCATCCTATGGAAAACCTGATTTCTCTCTACTGGATACAAAGTCAATAACTAGTTTAGACATAAATATCTATCGCATAAATAACAATATTAGTGCAAATGAAGTCCAATAGACTTCTGTAGTTTGTGACAATAAGGAGGCTGGAGAGTCTGGTTGCTATATAACACGTAATGGAACAGAGAAATAAGTCTTCCAGAAAGTGTATGTGATTTGCAAAATATATTCTACTTTCAGCATACAGAAAAGCAGGCCATGCTCAAAAGAAAATGGTAGAATCTATTTGAGAAAGAAAGCTGAGATGTGCATATATTTAGTGTTTACCTAAGATGTATGTAAATCTAAAAGTACCTGAAGAACGCATTATTCCCAAGTTAAAAGTGAATTATTCAGAGGATGCAAAGGATGTCAACTAGAAATAAAGAGATTAAATTACATGTGGGAAAATACAGACTAACTGAAACAATCTACTTTTGCCAATTCAATTAGGAAGTGAACTTTCATCAGAAGTAGAAAGCAAAGAAAGGGCAGCTTATAGGTGTGGGTAAAAGAAAGCTGATAAGAAAATATAACACAATTTAATTGTTTTATTTGTGCTCTTCTGTTTGTTTTTTTGTTTATTTGTTTGTATTGGTGTTTTTTTGGGTTCTACGGTGGGTTTTAGGCTTTTTCTTAATGCATTTGTAACCTTTTATCCTTTTCTTTTTGGTCCTAGTTTAAGATTTTTTCAGATAATATTTATCTGTAACTGATTAATTAGCAGTTTGATTTTGTTAACTTTGTTTCCTTGAGACTGATACAATGTAGACAACTGCTTGAGATCAATTAGTTTATTGATCAGGTACACAGAGCCCATAGCCAGGCAACAAGATAAAATTATGCTTTATTAATCTATTTGTCCATTGTAATGTTACAACAGAAATGGAACAAATGAAGAAAAAAAAATAAAATTATTTAACATATGCCTATTTGTGCATTTACAATACATAGCTCTAGAGAGTTTAGCCAGTTCCCACTTTTCAGACGTGTGGAAGTACACAAAGAAAATCCCAGACAAATCATCTATGGATGGCTTGCATCTGGAAATCTTAAAATCAAGTGTATAAAACTAAAGGACATAAAAATCATCAAAGAAAAGGAATGAAAAAGAAAATTCTTCACTAAACAAGTATCAGGATACTTCATAATATGAACAAATCAGGAAGAGTTCAACTAACTCTCCAAACCATAGTCAAATATTATGGAAATTTTTGTTCAAAATGGAGCCCACCATGGAGAAATGTTTGAAACTAGACAGCATCCTTTATCCAGTTATGTACTCATAAGTATAAACTTACATAATAGTTTATTATAAAAACATTTAAAGTGTGTAATACTAGCAACACCATAGTTCATAAAAATACTACTTGCTAAACATTGTGTTGGATGTAACTACCCTCCAGGACCTGGAAAAAAGAGAAACTGTGGAGCTTTAAAGGACCCTAAAGCTCTCTACTTTCTATACAAAGAACTATGTTAGGCAGAACATTTCAGTAGATACTTATAACTTACGAATGAGTAAGGTGTTTAATTTAGGACTACATGGAGATATTACCATCATTGTCTTTTGGCAATGTATATCCTAGTACTGCAGATGGCTGTGAAAGGGTACTCATGCCACTTGTAAAGCTTTGTATATTTTAAGTAAATTGTAGAATCAATACTGCACATATATTTTAGTCTTATTGAATTATTTTAAGGCATAGAAGACAATTTAAAAAAGACAAACAAACTGTAAACTTTGGAAAAATGTTATAAATTATATGACAATTTATTTGAACTGAGAATACCTGAATGCATCTTTAAAGGGTAATAAGAGATACAGACATTTCCAGTTCAGAAGAATAAAAAACTACCAGCTTTGTGAGTCAGTTTATCTTAGAAAACAAGTCCGTTCCATAGAGTACTGTCAACTTCCCAGTTTCTCTTTTTAGGTAAGAGCACTTAACATCCTAAAATATCCTTAGTCCACACCGAGCATTTTCACCCATAAGATTTAGAAAAATCAATATGAACCCAAATTTTAAAGCATTCAGGTCATGAGTAGTTTCAAGACTTCTGGCAAGTCTTTCCTCTTCTCCTTGCTCCTTAAAACTGGCAAAGACTTTTAATGATCCCAGCAGCTTCTTTTTGGAGAAGTCATGAGTATTTAGAGAACAACAAGGGTACTTAGTTGTTCTTGTAACAGATCTCTTGGAGATGTGCGCGATGAATGGAGAAGGTCAGGAATCTTAAGAGAGGAAATTCAAAAAGCATGAAAACATTTAGCAAGTTTGTGAAATTTTTTTTTCACTATCTCGACTAGTTCCAGTTATAAAGTAATAAGAATTAAAATGTTAAAAGCTCAGCAAATGTTGTTAAATCTCCTTACAGTGATGGAGTTTGTTTGTGCCAGAGCAAATAGATGTGCTTTATTTCAGGAAATGCACTGTATTAGTCTCAATTATTGCAAAGCTCAGTTCACACATGGAGCAAATGGATGATGAGTCATTCTTTTCCTGAATAGATCATTAAATGCAGTATCATCTTGGCATTACTTAATTTTCCATGTAAGTCATTATAAAACTTTTTTGAGGGGATGCAATTTAAGGACAGATTATACCACTGTTACTTATGTTCAAGTGCTGTTCCTGTTCAGCCAGTATCACACCAATTTTATGTAATGACTAAACAATAACATTGCCTTCTGATCTTAATTTTATAGGATTCTGATTAACCATTGACTTCTCAAGGGCAATTCAAACTTACAGATTTACAGGACATTTTTAATAATTACTGTACATTTCTATAAATTTACTATGCTTCATATATATGGGAAACCAACAGATGTTTAAATAAAACCTTGTGGGAAATCTATAATGCAACGATTGTTCTGAACTATTTGAAGATATTTATTTTAAAATATTTTTTTTAATTTTACATGCAAAACTACTTTGCTTCTCTATTTGCAATTTACTTTTTTTATCCTCATATACTTAATTTTAAACATAATTTGCTTATGATAATACCACAAAATATTTATATTTAAAATACAGAATGGAGGACCTTCGGAATGATTTTCCATAACAGACTGCTGACATCATAAAAGACCTGTTCAAACACACAGTTACTGTAATATCTACAATACTAATTTAATCCTTGAATGTTTCCAAATGTTTTATGAGTATGTCCAGTAAAAAGCAAAGAATAAACAAATTGTTATTGATGCAGGTGGATTTTTTCTGGATTTTTTTTTTTTTGGAGGGTGTGTTTTCACCTGCATGGCTGTTGCTGTTAATATAAATATTGTGATAGACAATGGACATTGAACCAGGTACAAGGACCGTGCAGCAGATGTACTCCAATCTGTTAGAACTGCTATCACATTGTTCACCAGCATGGCCTTCCACTAGGTCTAGTTGAAGGTCTAGTTCTGTGTTGGTCTTTAAAGCCAAAGTAGGAGGAATAATTTTCTGCCACAGAAATTTCAGTAAAATACTTATTTTGTCTTTTTCTTATTTAGATGCTTCCTTTGGGGAGTTTAAACCTTTTGACTAGTGACTTTTCAAAATAATTCCATGTCTCTCCTTTCTCTTTGCACAATTAGAAATTCCTGCTTTGCTTTCTTTTTTTTTTTAATAAAAGAGAAATAACTGGACTTTTTAAGTTTAGCCTCTACACTGCTATCTGTCTTCTGCTGAACACCTGTCTTCTCCTGAACTGAACTGCTTTTATCATCTTACATGAATCTATTTTCAGAGAAATTTTTAAAGTGCGTGTGTGTAGCTGAGGGAAAGACATTGCTACATGTTGAATGCATAATAGAAATATAAATTTACATGTATTTTTTCAGTTGGTTTCTGCTTATATCTTTCTCCCATAAATAAGAGTTTTTACATTTAATTACAAGAAAAAATAAACAGGAAGAGAAGTGAAAGAAAGGAGAGGAAGGAGGTTTCTTAATTAATTCATTACCTGGGTAGGTACACAAGGAAAAGTTTCAATCTGTACTAGATAAAGTACTGGCAGTTACTCTTTATGAGAGGGTAGATGTCTTACCAAACTATGCAATTGTTGTTTGTTAATCCTTCATTGATAGTACAGCTCTTCTGAGTCATCAGACCATCTGATGGAAAAGATAGTTAATCTACTTTCTCTATACTTAGGTTATGTTTTTGCTGAAGGCAGATGTGAGTGTGTTTCCTTACAAAGTCTTGTATCTGTTCACATATAGCTAGAACCAGCCACCCATTTTGCAGAAAAAATTGAGATGTCCCCATAAAATTGCAATATTTGAAGAAAATCTGTAAATTTTGCCTGCTGCATTTTTTTTCTGGTTTATACATTTTCTAGTTTACACAGAGAGAGTTGTGCTGGCTTAAATACACTGCATTTATCGTAAGGAATATTTCATAAGGTTGGAAATAGGCAACTTCAAGAAAGACTAGGTGCCAACTATGGAATTTCTGCAACAGCTTACTTACCTTTGCTCCCTGTTCCCCCAGGGTGCATGGCTTTGGACATATAATCAGATGGCTGCATCTGATCACACAGAGAGAAAATCGCTTGAAAACAACACAGTAAGTTATCTGCATTCTCATTTAGGACCTCAGGTTATGTTCTTGTTGGAAACCATGTTTTAATTTTAAAAATTAATCAATATATTTTTAGTAAATTTATAAATAAATTTTAATTACTTAAGGAAGAGGCTTTCAATAGTTTGATTTTTAATTTATTTCACAAATCATACTTACTAGAAAAGCAGAAAGAGAGAATACTTCCTCCAGATTCAAGGAACAATACTGTGCTACAGTCATCAAATTGTTGTTGCCCTTCTTAGACAATTTCCAATAGTGGATTTTTTTCAAGTCCTTTTAACCTTATTAAGTTCCCTGTTCCTGTAAATTGATTTTCTTGGTTTGCCTTCTGACCTTTCACAATAATTTTTTTCTAGTTTGACACAAAGGGAAGGGGTAAGTAGCAATTGTAACTATCACTCATCCAACACTGACTTCATCTGCTCATCCAAGTCCTTTGTAATTTTTCCACACTACTAGGGGATCTTTTCAGTACTGCAGGAATTCAGGTTGATCAAACTAGATGGTGAGGAAAGTTGATGGTTTACATAAGTAACTCAGTAGATGTTAGATTTGATGTGCTGTTACCAGACTAGTTTTAAAAAAGTCCCTACAAGATTGATAAAGTCACTTTGTTACATGGAAATTAAGGAAGAGAATCAGAGAGGTCCACATCTGGGTGAGAGAAGAAGAGCTGAAATGCATGTGATGTGTCTATGAATCTTGCACATGTAGCAGTATTCCAGTGTTCTACTCTGTGTTTTTACCTGCTAAAGGCTGATCAGGGACTGGAAACTCAGTTTTAGGATAAATACGCACTTCCAGGGACAGAGGAGTAGGAAATAGACTTTACCCAGAATCTCCATTATACATACTAAGGGAAAAGAAAATAAATAACAGCCTAGAAAACAGTAAGTGTCATGCTGCTTGCTTTTGTGGACCTTCCTTTGAATGCCTGAAAGTTGGAAAGCTGCTTTTTTTTTTTTTTGTTCTATGTTTTCCTTTACACTTAAGTAGAAATTGTTTTAATTTAAGAAGCACCTGGTCTGACTGCTATTTTTCTGATGTCCTCAGATACTATTAGTTTAGTGAATTACTATATGCAGTTGATGCCTGGCTAAAAAGGAATTAAATAACTGTATTTATGCCAAAATAATTTATAGCAGTATTAGATAAAAACAATTCAATTAAAAATAAAATCAGTCAAAACAGATAAACACAGGTTGGTAGTTAAAAAGATGCCAATAAGAAAAAAAAGATCAGGCCATAAAATGAACACTCCTCAGAAACTAAAGTAGTCCCTTCTTGACAGGTGTTCTACAGGGATTAGGCCCTAGTCTGTGCACAAAACAATTTTAAAATATGTATATTGCTTTCTTGATTAAGCTCAACCTTGAGTTCCATTTTCCTAACTTCTTCCAATGGGTCACCTAGGAACATTGTGTGTGCTAGCAAGACGTAAGTGTGCATATGGTCCCTCATGCTCCTTGTGTGCTTAAAGCCATCATTGATAGATATTCTGTGGCTTTGAAACCTAGCAAAGACTACCCTGGCTCTGTCCTTCTATGTAGATTTTTCTTTGTCCTTCCACTGGCTACTGCAGGCCCAAATTATTCATATGCTATTTATTGCATTTTTATTCAAATGCCTTTCTACCTGCCAATGCTTGTGGTAGCTGTGCGAGTTATCCCTATCACTTGGCAGACATACTTCTGTTTGAGAGGGGGAAGCTAAGTACATGTTTGCTATCATTGACCTCAACATGATTTGAGAGCCTCCAGCTTCTGAAAGCAAGCTGTAGTTCCAAGAATGCCCCTAACATAAGGATCTATGTAGAAAACACTTAAAGAATTGCTCTGCAAACCTACTACCACAGTATCCTGACAGCTGACTCTACTGCCAGCGCCACAGTGCAGTTGAGAAGAATGTTCCATTTTTGCATAAACACAGGTTTTTTGAACTGAATATTTTCATCCCACACAGCCAGGGCTAACTGTTTGCACAGCTCTGTGACAGCCTGTTTCCTCATTGAAATTCTGGAGTCATGGTTGATCACACATTCAAGATGATATGAGTCTACCCTGTGGTGTGGAACTGCTGCAGTCAGAAGCGCTATTGTTAGATCCTGTCAGAGCACCTGCATTAACATCTACCAAGATCCTCCTCGAGGCAAAAGCAATTTTTTTCTGATTAATATTATGTTGGTGTAGGAGAAAAACATACCTCAGTCACTACAACATGATTAAGGAGATGAGCTTATAGGTAAAAGCCTTTTTTTTATTATTTAATCTGTGGGTTGTGAGAAATTTTTAAGGCCTTGAACTCTAAACCAAGGCAGTAGCTAAACTGTCTGCAATCATCAATTCTTTAAGTTGCTGAGAAGAGAGATGTCTCAAACACCTGTTAAGAACAAAAAGATTGTGTGTGAAAACTAGGAAAGAAGCAAAGGCTGTGCTGGAATTCGGATGAAAAAAAATAACCCAACCGCTGGCTAAAAGGATGCATCTTTAAAACAGTCAAAATATGCTTCCTAAAATACAAAACTTTCCTGGGTTCTGTCCTTTCAAAAGGATTTGCACTTACATTCCATCTGCCTTATACACCTATCCGGGTCCTGCTGTGGAGCCATCCTACCCTCAGGCAGATCAACAGTCCTTCTCAATTTACTATAATCTGCAAATGTGCTGAGCGTGAACTCAATCCCCTCATCCAGAGCACTGATAAAGTTCTTAAAGAGAACTGGCCCCAACATTGAGCCCTGGGGAACACCACTTATGACTGGACACCAGTTGGATTTAACTCCATTCACAACAACACTTTGGGCTTTGGGTTAATGGGTATTAACCTGGGAACTTCAGCACACCTTCTTCTTCCTCCAGAAATCCCACAAATACAGATTTCAACATATGAAACAAACAAAAAAACCCCAATGCCAATAGATCTATTACATAAATGATTAATTATTCTGTGGTCCTGCTCTTGAAATTCACTGCTCTTTTATAATTTTCTTTTACTATTCCTTTAGTTTCAGAGAGAGATCACTTAAGAGATTCCAGTGATATTGATCCAATATCCACTTATGAATTTTACATCTGGATTTTTGCCAAACAAAAGAGTGTCCTCTACTTCAGTGACCTCAAAGTCCATATCAAGCCTTTTATGGTGTAAGTAGAGAGGTTTTATTAATTTAATTTTCTTTCTTTTTCTCAGCCTTTCATAATATTTTTTCTAATGTTATGTTCTGAATCCAGACTACTCCTTAAAACTTTGTCACAGAAGTAAACAACAGCCCATATTGGTTCTGGTTATTATGGGCCACTTGATAACAATAATATTAGAGTTTTTGCCCTACTTGACTATCTCATGCAACTACTCACTAACTCCCTTTGTTCTCTAGGTTTCCACTTTCCATCCCAGCAGGCAGACCACTGCTGGCCTGGGAAGCTCAGGCAGAAGGTTGTGCCAGTTTGTGTTGTGCTGCTGTTTGCACTTCTTCACCTTCTTCTTTCTTGGAACCCTTCTTTTCTGAGAATTCTTCTTTTCATTAATCCTTACTTTTCAAGACCAGCTTTTCTTTTTGGTATGCCAGGGCCCAAGTTTTCTCAGTCTATGTGCAGAGGCACAGTGCATTATCAGCCTCATGACTGATGGTTCTGTGTCATGTCTCTTCATTAACTGGAGGTTTTGTGATGTGCCACATTTGTCTTGTTCAGATATTATAAAAATGTATGGTTAACCTGTACGGGTTACAGCTAACAAGTAGAAGGCTTTTAAGAGTTAAAACAAATAGCAAAATAAAATGTATTTAAGTGCCTTGAAAATCTATGTGACATAGTAGCTAATGTACCAAAACATTCTTTATACAAGTTAATGTATTTCTGCATTTTTAACCTAATTTATTTTCAAATTTTTGGACAAACAACAGACAGTTTTCTCATTGCACTTATATGTGTTTATATGGTATCTTGCATATAGCACATCACAAACTGTACACATAAGAGTTCTATCCTAAAGGGAACAGAAAGAAATTAAAATTGTTTAGTCTTCCAGTACCATGATGGTCCTGTATTACAGAACTAACAGTAAGACCTTATTTTTAACATATGTATAGTAAACTTTTGTTTTGGTTACCTAAGAAATGCTTCCAATTATTGGAGCGTTTTTTGGGACAGCCTGTATACCTACATTATTTGTAGGGACTTTAACAGGGGAAAAATTCTGGTGCCAGGAAAATACCCATGGCTGATGCCAGAATATTATCTTAAGATTTGCCTGGGCAATAAACTACAGAGAATTGCTGTTTTCCTGTTGGGGTTTCCATTATTGCTTTTCGACTGGCAGTATACCAAAGCCACAAACCCTGTGGCATGGAACCCTGCTCCTCCTGGAGTCACATTAACATGCATTGCAGTGAGGAGTGCTGAAAGGAAAATCTCAACCCTTTGCTTCTCAGGGCAAAGGTAGTCACAAGAAAAGAGATACGGGTGTGATTATACAGGTCTGGGAGGGAGATCTAGAATCTTCTACTTGCAACACAGAACCATAGAATCACAGAATCATCAGTACCCTGTTAAGCTGAGGCTTAAAACTGTCCAATGTGGGGGAACCTACTACTTCCTCTGGGAGACTATTCCAATGTTTGACTGTCCTCATGGCGAAAAATTTACCTCGTGTCCAGTCAGAATCTCGCCAGAAACAACTTGTGCCCATTACCCCTTGTCTTCTCCACATGACTCCTTGTAAACAGGGAGTCTCCATCTTTTTGGTAGCCAGCCTTTAAGTACTGGAACACTGTAATGAAGTCTCCCCTTTGCCTTCTATTCTCAAGGCTGAACAAACAGTTTTCTTGGCCTCTCCTCATATGGCAGATCCTCCAGTCCTCTGTCATCATTGTGGCCCTTCTCTGGACCCTCTTCAGACTGTCCACATCCTTTTGTAGGGCAGGGACCAGAACTGAATGCAATACTCCAGATGTGGTCTGACAAGCACCAAGTAGAGCAGGATGATGACTTCTTTATCTCTGTTGGTGATGCCTTTGTTGATGCAGCCCGGCATCCTGTTGGCTTTCTTTGGCTCTGCAGCGCACTGTTCACTCATGTTGAACCTGTTATCCACCAAGACCCCCAGGTCCCTTTCCACAGGGCTGCTCTGCAGCCGGGTGGATCCCAGGCTGAGCTGCACTCCTGCTAGCCCACTCCTCCAGCCTGTCTAGGTCATCCTGGAGGGTCGCTCTCCCTTCTGGAGTGTAAATCTCTCCACTCATCTTTGTGTCACCTGCAAACTTCATCAGGGTGCTCTTGATCTCAGCATCCAGGTCACTTATGAAGATGTCAAACAGCATTGGGCCCAGTATCGATCCCTGGCAGACCCCACTTGTGGCTGGTTGCCAGTTTGAGTAGGAACTATTTACTATCACCCTCTGGGTATGGTCTGTCAGCCAGCTCCCCACCCACCACACAGACCACTTGTCAAGGCTGTAACAAGTCAGTTTCTCCAGAGGAGCCTGTGGGGAACTGTATCAAAAGCCTTGGAAAAGTTCAGGTAGATGATGTCCAACTGCATTAAACGAGCAGGTTACTTTGTCGTAGAAGGTGACCGGGTTTGTCAAGCACAATTTGCCCCTGGTAAATCCATGTTGGCTTTTCCCAATCTTGTGCTTCAATTGACTCGTGACAGGGCCTAGGAGAATTTGCTCCATGACTTTCCCAGGGACTAAAGTGAGACTAATGGGTCTGTAACTACCTGGGTCCTCCTTTGAAACTTTTTTATAGATGGGGGTGACATCAGCCTTCCTTCAGTCTTCTGGAACATGACTCCTCAAAGATTACGGAGAGTGGCTTTGCAACAACATCAACCAGCTCTCTCAACACCCTAGGGTGGATGGCATCTGGACCCATCGATTTGCATGGATCAAGCTCCTATAATAGTTGACACACCAACTCTTCCTTCACTGATGGCCAGTCAGTGTCTGCATCAACCTAGACTTCTGTTCCTGTGGCCTGGGACCCAAAAGCACTGGTAAAGACAGAGGTGAAGGTGTTGAAGACCTCTGTTTTTTCAGCATTGTTGGTGACTAATTCACCTTTCCTGTTTACTAGTGGGCCAATATTATTCCTCTGTTTCTGCTTGTTGATAATGTATCTGAAGAACCCTTTCCTGAAGCTTTTGACCTCTCTGGCCAACGTCAGCTCAAGCTGAACTTTTTCTTTCCTAACTGCATCTCTGAATGCCCTGGCAATGCCCTTGTAATTTCCAACCAATAATGTTTCACTTTTCCATCTCTGGTACATTTCCTATATGGTTCTGAGCAGACCATGCAGGTCACAGTTAAACCAAGGTGTCTCTGGCTCAGCCTACTTCCCTTGCCTTTAGAGGGGATGAACTGGTTTTGCATGTCTAGGAGAGTGTTCTTGAAAAGCTCCCAACATTCACTAGCCCCTTTACCCTCCATGGAAGCTTACCATGGGATCCCTTCCAAATGAGCTCTGAGCAAGCTGAAGTTTGCTTTTCTAAAATCTAGAACCTTGTTTTGGAATTAACCTTCATCATGCTCAGCAGAATCCCAGACTCCACAATATTGTGGTCACTGCAACCGAGTCTGTCACTAACCAAAATATTACAGAGCAGGTTTTCTTGGTTAGCAAGTAGTAAGTCCAGCTGTGCCCCATCCCTGATTGGCACATCCAGTATTTGTGTGAGGAAGAAGTCTTCTACACATTCCAAGAACTTGATGTATGTCAGGTGGACTGCAGTGTTGTTCCTCCAGGAAATGTCTGAGTAGTTCAAGTCTAACCTAAGGACCAGATTTTGTTGACCTGAAGCTTGCCTGAGTAACTTGAGTATCTCTTCATTGGTCAGATCATCTTGATTTGGAGGTCAGTAACAGATGCCTACTGTAAGGTCACCCTTCCACTGAATTTTCCCAAGCTGAAATACAAACTGTCCTTAGTATTTTGTATTATTTCTCATTTTCTGTTTGTGACATCTTTTACAAAAGAGCTACTTTTCAAAAAACCTTTTCTAGTGACTAATTTATATCAGATGCTAATCGTTTCCCCTACTTGTTAGCACAGCTAATGTTGCATCTTCAGCAGTAGCAACTGAGGTCAGTGGCAAGTGTCAAATCTGAATTGATGTTGCGTACCAAAGAAGAAGGAATTATTACAGTTGCACATGACAGAATCTCTCATGGTTACTAATTCTTACCTATCTGTATCAGTCTGTGCTGCTGAGATTCTAGGCAGTCATTTATTCCTTCAAAAGCTTATCTGTGGATAAAGCAAATTTACCACTAAAAGGACAACAGGAATGTTTCTTACATGTTTTTGTAATGTCATTGTTTTTCTCAGTAGTGTGTCATTGAGATAGCTATAGCAAGGCCAAACCCAGCAGTGATTAGCAGTAACAGGCTTGGCAGGAAATTAAACATCTGAGCCAGAGGGAAACAGAATAGTGGCCTCTCCTTGGCTGCTATTGATCCAGTCCCATTGAGGTCAACATTTGGGAACTTCAAAATATTCAGACAGTTTGCATTTATTAAATTTGTTTCAAATATGTCCTGACCCAAAACATATTTTTTTTCTTTACTTTAGCTTGTGTCCCCTATAATTTTAATTGCAAGATGCAGAAGTTTACTTCATGCTGACCTTTTGCAAATTGAAGTCAACCTGTGGAGCAGTGGGACAAATTAGTAGAGCTGCAATTGTAGGATTTCACTGATTTTTATTTCAGACTGGATCTATTACAGAGATCTGAGTTATTTCTACTATTTACCTTCCCTCTTTTATTTATTTTTATTTTTGTAAGGAGAAACCATATAAAATGAGCTGGTGATATGTGCTTGCAGCCCAGAAAATCAACCTTGTCCTAGGCTGCATCAAAAGAAGCATGGGCAGCAGGACAAGGGAGATGATTCTCCCCCTTTACTCAGCTCTTGTGAGACCCCGATTGTAGTACTATGTCTACTATGTATTATGTAGCCCCCAACATAAGAAGTACATGAAGCTCCTGGAACAAGTCCAGAGGAGGACCATGAAGAACATCAGAGGACTGGAGAACCTTTCTTACCAAGATAGGCTGAAAGAGTTGGGGTTGTTCAGTCTAGAGAAGAGAAGGCTCTAGGGAGACTTTATAGTTGCCTTCCAGTGCCTGAAGAGGGCCTACAGGAAAGCTGGGACGGGACTTTTTATAAGGCCTTGTAGTGAGAGGACAAGAGGTAAGGGATCAAAACTGGAGGAGAGGACATTTAGGTTAGACATTAGGAAGAAATTCTTTAGTGTGAGGGTGATGAGACACTAGAACAGGTTGCCCAGGGAACCTGTGGAAGTCCCGTCCCTGAAAGTGTTAGGGACAGGTCAGGCATCGCCAAGCAGGGGAGCTGGAGCTAGATGATCTTTACTCAAACCATTCTATGATGATTCTATGATTCTATGAAATGTCTACTGCAAACTGAAATGTTGTTAATTTCCTTTTTCAGAGAACTTGTAAACATACAACAATGAACCAGTTTTCATAGACCATTTTGAAGATCAGGGAGAATATTTTAAGAGATGGGCTGATTCCTAAGTTAAAAAGAACTGTTCAATAGTTTTGCTCATCAATTCCTTTACAGTGTTTAACAATTGTGGATGGCTACAGAATGAATTTAAGAAAGTGAACCAGTTTTTGTTTAGGATATCTAATGATAGGGAATCCACTGCTTATTTTAAGACAGTGAATTACTAACTTTAATTTTACTTTTCAAGGGCTGGTATCAAAATTTTGCTTTTTGTCTCTTTTATGCTTGTAATGTATGAAAAAAAAAATATGAAGGAAAATAGCTGGTACAAATTGTCCTAATTCAAGCTGATCAATTTATACAAAATGATAGGTGAATGTGAAATGCCACAAACTGGTTTAATCTAAAATTACATTGAGAAAATGGTATCATACTGTGTGCTGCACTATGTTTGATTAAAGACACTTCTTCAGAAAGAATTAAATTTTAAAAGAAAATAAAGAAAAAAAGTGGTGGGATTCATTAAATTAGAAGATAACAAAAGAGATGGAATTTTGCATTTTCATTTGCATAACAAAAAGGTGGTAGACATCCATACTACATGTGTCACAATTGCCTCCTATATTTAATATGACTTATCTCTCTTGTGTCCTGAAAAATTTGAATTAAAGAGTAATTTAATACTCTCTTAGATGCAAATGAATGCATAGGGTGTTGTTGGGATGAAAGAGGTGGCCAGACTGTGGGCACAACAGGAAGAACGGAATGTCTGGAGATAATCATGTCAAAACTGCCCTTAGGAGAAACAGCTTGATCTCATTTTAAGCATCAGGGAAGGCTGGGATGAAAAAAAAACAAATACCCTTCAGTGTCAAGACAGTGCATGCTCAGTCACACTGTAATTTGAAATGTAAATATTGGAATGTGAAGTAGTTGGAGTAGTTCAGTTTCTTGTCTCAAGCATATGTATACTGAGGCTGGGACAAATAAGGGATATTAGCTGTTAAACGGACATATCTTGTTAGAATGTCTGGGGAACACTTGTGATATCAAGGTAAAAGCCTATGTGATGATGTTGAGTCACTGGAAACTGTAGTTGAGGAAGATAAAGACATCTCTAACTGCATTGCATTCTGTAACTATGAAACACGTATTCACTTGTAGAGAGCACTAGAGTTTTGAAGGGTAATGTGGCAAATCAGGTAATGTATATTTGGGGACTTAAAACCCCATAGTTTTGATCCTGCTGATAGTACATGCAAAGTTGTCTTTGATGATATTTATGTATATTTAATGTGCAGAACTGCAACCACACACGTATGTATACATTAAAGATTCCTCATATATATCTGAACACTGTATATTCCACATTTATAAGATGTGCTTTGGCTTGACTTTCATTGTTAAGTGTGAAAGTAGTATTGCAGTGTGTTACCCACCAATGATCTATTCCATGCATTTAATAATGAGCCCTTTTCGTCTTATTCTGTGTTATGATGAGTCATTGTTTTGATGAAAACCTTGGCTAAAAAATCAAGCACTCTCACCTAGAAAGAAAATTGCTTAGAATCCTTTGGAAAACAGTAAACAAATACAGCTCTTACTGGCTGTGATGATCAGTGCATGCTGAGGAAACTGAAAACCTGAGAGGACTGTTGTCTCTGAGGTACAGAGCAGATAGTTCAATTTTAAAATGCACTGTGCTCTTCCCTTTTTAAAAAAATCTCATTATTAACTTCAGCTTGAAACTTAAATTCTAACACAATACTGACCTTAATTGCTACAGCTATGACTTATTTTGTGTACACTGGTTTCTTCACTTAATTGTTGTTTAACAGATGTTCCTTTTCTTTAGAAGTTCATCAGTATTACAAGTAAAGAATTATACTGCAGAAGATGTACAGCTTACTGTGCATTATGTACACAACAGTATATGTATTTCTACATATTTTTATATATTCATAAATGGACACATACATGCCTTTTTTGCTCACATTATTTGAGAAAAACTTTCCTTCTTTGGTAGTCCCTCATTTGTTATCTGAATAGTTTTTATGTCTTTAGATTATAGATTATTTTTCTGCATGTGGGAAGTGAATTGTTCCTTTCATACTTTCAGATTTTGTCTCTTTGAAATGGGAAAGAGGATTTTCAAGTGGATCTAATATTTTGGAATGTTCTGAAATGCCTTGAAAAGATAAAATTAGTTGGTTTCTGCAGTGTATCTTCTACAGTGGGGGTTTCAGCTCCCCAGGCTGGGTCATGTGTCAGGAGGGGTCTGTCAGGAAAGGCCCTGGCAATTAGGACCTGTCTGCTGCCCTGGGCAGCCAGGGGGTACCAGGGCAGCCCCACCCCCCTGCATTGGGCTTCTCCCTGGTAACAGGGGCAGATGGGGATGGATACAGTTCAGCATGTGGGACCACAGGTGGGCCTGACCCAAATGGCCAAGGCTGATTGGGGCAGGGCTGCAGGGAGCTGGAGACCAGCCTGCTGCAGTGTCACTGAGTCAGGGACTGATGGTTCAGGGAGGCTGTTGTGGGATGGGAGGCCTGGTAGGGTGTTCTGATTTGGTTTGGTGGGTTTTTGGCAGCGGGAGAAGGGCCCTAGAAGTTGCTCTGGTAAGAAGCTGAGAAGCAGCCCCTGTTTCAAAACCAGGCAAGGAGCCATTAGATGCCTCTTGGTGATTAACATACAAAAGAACTGATATAACACCTGAGCAGAGAAGCACTTGGGGGAGAAGAGCTGGGCTGGAGGAGGAGAGCAGTGCTGGTGCCTGGTGAGGAAGAAAGGGAAGAAGGTGCCCAAGCAGAAGTTTCCCTGTAACCCATGGCAAGATGGCAGCTGTGCCCCTGCACTCGTGGAGGAACGTGGTGGAATGTTCCCTGAAGGCACCAGGAGGGGTGAACTTGGCCAGGGGACTTGGATTTTGTGGCCAGTAAATTTGCTGCCTGTGACTCTTGTGGGAAACCCAGGCTGGAGCAGCTCTGGACCTTGTGGGAAGAAATCACGGAGAGGTTTGTGGACGACTCTCTCCCATGGGAGGGACCCCATGGGGAAGCAGGGAAGGACTGTAAGGAATCCTTCTTCCTGAGGAGGATGGCGGGGCAAGAACCACCAGCCTGTGAACTGGCTCTTAACTCCTGTCCCCCTGTGCTGCTGGGGGGAAGGAGGGAGAGAAATCGGGAACAAAGTAATTTGGGCTCATGAAGAACGGAGGGGTGCGGTAACGTATGTAAGCCCTGCTCTTTGTGTTTGTGTCCTGTGTGTGTTTGATTAGTGTGACTTTTATTTATTTTTTTTTTCCCCAAGTTGAGTCCGTTTTGCCTGGGACCTTAATCAGTGAAGAACCCTCCTTGTCCTTTGTGTCAACCCATGAGCTTTGTCCTCCTCATCCCAGAGTATGTGTGTGTGTGTGGGAGTTGAGTGAGTGCCCATGTGGATGTGCCTTTATTATCATGTTGGGCCCAAACCATGACATAGGAGGACAGGCTGGGACAGCCAGGGCTGGTGGTACCCTTAGGGACCCCAGAGTACAGCTACAGAAGAAGCAGCAATTCACAGCTATAGGATTTAATCCTAAAAATTCTTACGGCTTCCTTGCTGTGATTACATATGGCTCACAGATAACTTCTGCTGAGATCTAGGCCAGCAGTTTCCAGAAATGAAATACATATTGATCTGAAAGAGCAGTGAAAATGTTCTCATTTGTTTGAGTTGGCAGAGACTGATCAGTATAAATGCCCTGAGTCACTGCTTACATACCCTGATTATCATCTCTGTCTGTTTAAAAAGCTTTTTAGTATCATAAGTATTTTATGAAAAGCTAGACATTGTATTTGGAAATCTATAGGTTACCAGCATACTCTGCTGACAAATGGTTGGTTGCCATGTTAAAGTGTGAGAAGAGTTTTGGGCAGCGCAGTAAGCTCTCTCCCAGCCATGCAGGCATCAGTGATCTACAGGGCTCAGAGTCTGGTCCTGAATGCTGGTTATCATGAGATCAGCATCTGCAGTGTACATGTTCACTAGTGTGATCACAGGCTGTTCAATGCTGGTTGCCCTCAGTGCCAAAGAATGGCCTTGGCTGCTTTAACATCCTGGAAGGGATGTAACTATTCAGTTTATGGAACATATTTATAACTCTCTCTCTAAATTACCACTCTTATTCCCTTTATATAAATGCAACACATCAAAGATCTAGTATTTCGAAGTCTTAATGAAGTTAAAATTGGAAAACAAAAAATCTACGTTATGTTCAAACAGCACTGCATGTGATCTTTTCTTTGCATATTTGAGTCAGCAGTGGTAGGCTCTGACTTTGAAACTGCTGTACAGTTTTTGAAGTGCTTATAAAAACTTTCAAGAACATTACTTTTCTTTGCTGTAAGACAAGAAATTAAGGGTATTGTTAATCAGCATGAATTAGTTTATGTTACGTTTTCATTTGAGAAAATATGTAACTGCTGCACATGTCAGGTCATTGAGTCAGATACTTGAAGACTTAAGAGTGGATCACCATGTGGGCTGCTTAATGTTATAATTTGTAAATTGTTCACTTAGTGTGGCTTGAATATGCACTTGCACAGAATAAGAGAGAAAAAAACACAAATCTGTTAAACTAATGAAAAGGATTTTCTTAATTTACAAAGTTAAATAAGTAAACACACAGCCTGACTTTTCTGTTTTCCAAGTTGCTTAAGCCTGTGCTTTAGAGACAAAGAAATTTATTTTATTAACTTAAGGTAGAGTGCAAAAAATCTCAATTAATCAGTTGAGCTAAATTAGGAATGACATATGTTACAGTTAGAAGTTTCTCCACGCACTTTTCTTTTGAATGATGCACTGTGAACACTAATCACAAATGTGTACAAAATGGAACAATAGCATTAAGGAATCAGTATACCATAACTTTATATTTTCCTATTTGAATGTGTGGTAAACAACAGAGACAGTAAAATATACTGCAGCTGCCTGATAAATAATTTTACCTCCCTTAGCAATTATTATGCACGGGAATACAACAGAACTGTCTATCAGTGCTAAAATCTCTTCACAATGAACACAAATCAATAGTTCTGTTGTATCCTTTCAGTAACCAAGATGGATGAGAACATGGTGACAGTCTGTCTAGGCAGCATAAGACAAATGTCTTCAGGACACATAATACAATGTTTTCCTTTGTGGGTTTAATCAAGTACATTTCTTTATTGAGTTTGGTAACTTTATACGTGTTTCTGACAAATAATTTCAACACGCTGTTAGTTTTTTTTGTCACTATTATTTCATTCAAAATACTGAATGTATTTATTTTATTATTATCTCAAATTGTTGACTAATTTTATTTTAAATATGTATTTTCTTCAGAAAACTTTTCCTTCACACTAATACTAAAACTTAATTGTGTCATAGTGCATATTCAATTTCAGAAAATACAAATATATCCAAGAATGTGAGGTTTTAAACTGTACGCATTTTTAGGTTTAGGCTTGCTGCAATGAAATCAAGTCCTATTCAGCCTCTTAATGTGCTGACCTATGGAGGTAATTCTGAAGTTTTGAGAGCATAGACAAATGTCAGCCCCAATGCTTTTTTCCTTTTATGGAGTCCCAAGTATGAGAGTCAGCCAAGCATATTAATTATATAGGAATAATCAATTGCACAGAAAAAAAGCTGAGGAAACAATTTTGGTTTTTTTTCAGAGCAGTTTTGAGAGTTGTGCTGTACCCCCAGCTGAAGCTGATGTCATGCTTTCCCAGAAGGGGTAATCAGAAGGTAAGCAGTAGGGTGAACAGTGGGCTAGCTGCCAAAAAAGCCTTTAGTCCACAAATGTCTGCTTTCTCATTTTAGGCCTCAGGCAGACTGTGGTGTAGTGTATTTTGAGAAAGACATGGATAAACTGTAGAATCTAGACAGCGCTGTGATATATAAAACATGATTTCTTGGGAAAAGAAAGTGAGTGGAATTTTTTAAGTCTAGGAAACAAGACTGGGGAGGGAATAACCTATCAGTCTTGTTGGTGGAGAGCAGTACCAGAACCAATGGAATAAAAATTTTCTTTACAAAGATATTAACTTGAAATTGAAAGAAGAAAGTATATTGGTTGTAGGCATACAGGTTTTGCTAGCAGAGGGCTGCAAGGACATCTCTGTGAGGAGGCTGGGGCTGCCCCATGACAGACACAGCTGGTTCCAGCAAGTTCCAACTGACCCCTCACAGGGCACAGCTGAGCCCCCTAGTCAAGGCTTTGGTGCCTCGGGGAAAAAGTATTTAAGAAAGGGCAGAAACACCTTACAGGCAGAAGAGGAGGGAAGAACAAGATTAAGAAATGGCAGAGGGAGCAATGAAGTTCGTGTGTAGGAGGTGCTCCGGGCACCAGAGCAAGTTTTCCTGCAGCCTGGGGAAAAGCCCACACTGAGCAGGTGGTTGTCTCCTGAAGGAACTGTAGCTGGTGGAGAGCATACCCGAGCAGAGGGAAAGTGTGAGGAGGAAGAAGTGACGTAGAGAAACCACTATATACTGACCCCTTATGATCCCCTTTCCCCCTGTGCTGCTCAGCAGGATGAAGGTTATATAGGAGACTCAAGTAAAGGAGTGAATCTGAGCCTTGGAAAATGGTGAGGAAAGGTGTTCACAGAATCTCTGAATCGTCAGTTAGAAAAGATCTCTAAGATCACCAAGTCCAACTGTCTGGGTGGGGGAAAAAAAAAATAAAAATGCACTAAACCACAACCACACATCCCACAAAACCAACATACAACCCCGAAGAGCCCACCATGCCCAACAGAACATGCCCTGAAGTGCCACAGCTACGCATTCCCTGATTACCTCAGGGGACGGTGACTCCATCACCTTCTTAGGCAGCCTGTTCCAGTGCCTAACTACTCTTCAGGTAAAGAAATTTGTCCTAATGTCTAGGCTAAACCTCCCCTGCTGCAACTTCAGGCCATTTCCTTTAGTTCTATTGCTATTCATTTGGGAGAAGAGGCCAATGCTTGCCTCACTGCAATCTCCTTTCAGGTAGTTGTAGAGAGCAATGGGATCTCCATTCAGGCTCCTTTTCTCCAGACTAAACAACTGCAGCTCCCTTAGCCTCTCCTCAAAGGACTTTTTCTATAGACCCTTCACCAGCTTGGTTGCTCTTCTCTGGACAAGCTTCAGCAACTCTATCCTTCTTGTTGTGGGGTGCCCAGAACTGAACATAGTATTCAAGATGTGGCCTCACCAGTGCTGAGTACAGGGGCACAGTCATTTCCCTTCTCCTGCTGACCACACTGTTTCTGGTACAAGCCAGGATGCTCTTGGCCTTCTTGGCCACCTGGGCACACTACTGGCTTGTGTTCAGACAGCTGTCAACCAGCATCCCCAGGTCCCTTCAGTAGGGCACTTTTCTGCCACTCTTCCCCCAGTCTGTAGCACTGCACACAGTTGTTTTGATCCAAGTGCAGGACCCTGCGCTTGGCCTCATTGAACCTCATACAATTATCCTTGGCACATTGATCTAGCCTGTTCAGAGCCGACCTACCCTCAAACAGATCAACACTCCCACCTAATTTAGTGTCATCTGCACTCTTACCGAAGAAGAACTCAGTCCCCTCATCTAGATAATTAATAAAGATATTGAACAAGAATGGCCCAAAACTGAGCCCTGGGGGATACCACTGCTGACAGGCCACCAACTGTATCCAACCCCGTTCACTACAACTGGGCTCGGCCATCCAGCCAGATTTGTACCCAGAGAAGAGTGCACCTTTCTATGCCATGTGTCGCTCATGTCCTTTCGTTTCTTACTATCCAAATCTATCTTAATTGCCAGGAAAATAAATGAATTTTGCCCAAGTCAACTCTGTTTTGCCCTTGAAAGTAGCTGGTAAATGATCTACCTGTCTTATCTCAACCCATGACAATTCTCATCCCATTTTCTCCCTCCATCCTAATGAGTGAGTGAGCAGCCAGGTGGGCATTTTTCTGTTATGCAAGGCAAACCCATCACAAGAACAAATAAACAAAATTTCACTAATGCAGGAGTGAAAATGGTGAAAAGAAATGCCTAGGGAGAATCTGGCAACCTCATTTAAGGTCTTTAAAATGCATTTAAACCAACATCTACCAGAATGAGCTAGAGAGACTTAATGCTCTCTCAGGCAAGGACAAACTAAACAGTGTCTCATAATTCTGTATGTTACTTAGCTTAGAATTATAGCTTGGAAGAATTTATAATTAAAACAGTAGATACAAAATATCTACCTCAGAAATGCTACTCAGAAATATTGCAAATCACATTTTTTAAACAAGTATGCAAAACTGAGAATTTGGTACCTAGAAGCAGAGGAAGTTCTATTTCATAGATTCTGAAGAAAGACACCGTGTCTGTGTTGCTGTCTATTGAGACGTTATGATCCAGCATGAAAGAGCAACACAGTCCATTAAGAAGATGAAATGTACCTACTGCATTTCTTCCAATTATTACTTTGATTTAAATATTTATAAAGCTGGACATTCTCCTACATGAATCAGATGTAAATCATCAGTCACAGTTTAGCTGGAGAAGATGACCCTTAAGATAAGGGGTTTTTCAACTGGAATTTTAAGCAAAATTTTTTATAATAATAATTCGTTGGGTTTTGTCAGCTGTTCATTGCTGTAGAGAAAAAGATATCAGTGCAACAGTAAATAAAAACAATGTAATAACTTTCGGTGAAATACATTTCAGAAATAATATTATTTTTAATGGAAAAATAACAAATGCAGCTGAGCCCACAAGAAGATTTCAGAACTTGATTTGACTGTCTTTCATGTACACATAATTGCAAGGTGGTTGTTAACTGACTGATTCCACAAGAACCCTATCAATTCATCATTTGAGGAGAGTATAACTGGAATTTGTTACATTTGAATAGTACAAATCATACAAATTTGCATAGTTTAATCAAGCGATAATGTTTCCAGATCAGTACCTTTTCCAAGAAGGTTGCTGAAATGAAGATACTCTTATAAATAACTCCCACCATATATTTAGGCTTTAAAAAGTCATATACAAGTCCCCTATTATATTTAGAAGGGAAAAAAAAATAATCCTTTACTTCAGAATAATTGCACTGCTTGTTTTACTAAGAAGAGACAGCTAAGTATACTAGAAATGCATGTGGTGGTATATGCCAAGCACATCTCAGTGCTGTCTTTTGGAACAGTTCATTTTTACAAACCATGATCTTTGCTGAAGTGTGCATCACAGAATAGTGTTCAAGTAGTGCTAATGGTAATAATGCAGAACTACCAGGGTACACAAGTTTGTTGCATGCTTGTCATAGCATTATGGTAAGGATGCTACCTCTCAAGTGCACCTTTTCCATGATAAACTGGCCTATGCACACTCCTTGTGTGCTTACCAGGGATCTATCCAGACATCCACATCTGCTTGAAAAACAGATTCTTGGTTCAGATTAAAAGCTTAATTCACTTTGGTTGCACCCTCCCTGGAGGTGTTCAGGGATGGATTGGATGGGGCTTTGAGCAACCTGGTCTAGTGGAAGGTGTCCCTGCAGAGGGGTGGGACTAGATGATCTTTAAAGTCCCTTCCCACTCAAAGCATTCTATGATTCTGATAGGCTATGCCTTTAAACAAGAAAGTTTGAGATGACAGTAAATAAAGAGTCACAGCCAAAGAGTGTCAAAAACTGATGTGCTGTAATGCTCTCTAACTGCTATGGCTAAAAAAAGCAGCATTGGGCAGCTGAGAAATATGGTGTAACTTTCAGCAAACTCCTATAATCTATAGTTGTGCCAGAGAACTGAAAGGCTGAACATATGATAAACCCTTGCTCAGAATAACTGCACAACAATGCATGTACAAAGATGGCTTGTTAGACAAGTCTCTGGTAAGTATCTGTTTGGAATGAGGCTCTTCAAAAAATACATGTAGCATCAATATGTCACATCAGTTATGTATCCCTATCGAATTCTTGGTCATGGAATAGGAAAATAAGAAGAAATAACAATAGCAGGTCATTGAGAGAAACTACAAAATAAAGTTCTCTTTGCAACAGAAGTCACTCCATTTTAAACTAAGAAATTATTGTTTTGAGATAACTTATCTTAGACTATCTTACAAGTAAGCAGATATCAATGCTGTATTACATGGACTATGCACTGGAGACTGTGGATAATCAATCAAAATCACTGCTGAAGACAGAGATATTTTGTTGGTTTGTCCTGTGTTCAACAATCATACTTTTTGGCTGATATATGAGAAAGTGCAAGCATAAGCTGTGGATCCATGATATTCCTAATTCCTGTGCATTTTTTGAATGTACCATTGTTATTTTTATCATAACCAAGAAAAGGCTGAAGGTTAAAAACTGATGAGAAGGGAGGACAATAATTAATGGGTGTTTTCTGTTTGTCATGGGGGCTTTCATTAGCTCATTAGCTCATACACTCATTATCTGCATGCCTATAAAAGTCAGCTGAAACCAATGTATGAGTTGGTGAACTCTTCCAGGCCAAAAGACATGAAAATTACTTATGCAAGTTTCTGCCAAACAAAGTATTTCTGTTTCAACAAAGAATATGGAGATGATCTCTGCACCATGAACTGTGCTGTATGCAGTAAATTACAGATTTGCATTTTATGTCTTGGACATTGAGTAGATGAGTGAATCAACAGTATTTGAAGCATCTTATTCAAAGATCCATTTGCAAGATAGATCAGATTAATTACTTCTTGTTACATAGTTTTCCAATTATAAGGAGGTCTTAGGGCCCTACATAATATTATTTAATTCAGGGAACATAATAAGCTGTTTGTTAATGGTACACTTATACAATTAATATATGTTTTGATTCCTAATATGTGTTAGAGATCTCTTCTCATCAGCAGATATGCAAAGCTTGAGTGCTATACCATGAAAAAAATGTGGGAGATATTCTCATTAAGAACATAATTATTAATACTATGTTACCACTGAAGGTTAGTAAAGGTTATAATTTATAAACAAAATCTGCATAAATGCTTTTTAAGAAGCATTAGAATTTGTTATCTCATGTGGTAGCACTACCCGCAATATCTAACTCTTGATTCACTGATTACTGGTGTGAAATAAAAGGTCTTACAAGGGAAAATAATGAGCAGCATTGTATTAACAGAAAAGGGGAAGACCCACTTTTCATATCTAACTGTACTACACTCGAAAATTAAAGATTGATTAATGAACTCTAGGAGCAGAATCGATCAGCATGACCAATTTTTAAAAAAAAATTGCAAATTAAGTCTTTGTGTGTTACATGTTTCCACTCAAGAGCTTTCTAAGGAAGGAAATAGCCTTTTATTTTTTTATTATTTACAGAATTCTAATTCCAATTTATGATAACATAGTGTTTCATTTTGATAGAGACAGTGGAACAAAATGGGGAGGGGGAACAAATTACTTAGAAGATTGCTAGTGTTGTATTTTGCTATTTACTTCAGCTTGAGTGGCCAAGATATCTCTGTGATCCTAAGCAAGAGAATAAATAGTAGGAACGACAGGGTTCATTCACACAGAAAGAAAATGGCTTGTAAGGAAATAAACATTTTATCTTCCACCTTTTAACTTCTCGAAAAGCTTCAAAGTATTCAGAGACAGCCATCGAAATCTTTATTATGTGGGAAAAACTGGATTTCCTGATTTTGAAATTCTGTTATGATATTTGTAAAGGTTTAGAAGCTATTTATTAAAGGTCACTTTCTGTGCTGAGTAGGTTTTGCTGGATTCACAGGAAAAATACTCAAAATGAGTAGCTCTCTGGAAATGTAAAATTAAATTTCTATGTAATCTCTAAGCAGATATTTCTCAGACTGTGGCTGTGTCATTCTGTAAAACAGTTTACACATTATATATCAGAAATCAGGAGTGCAACTTAATGGGTATTTCCCAATGCAGTAATATGACTACTTCAATTGTGTAGTGAGAGAGTGAGTTTCAGTGTCATCTCGTAGAATTAAAGCAAATGCAAGTGTTTAAATCCACTCACTGAGAAACACAGTCTTTAAAAGTATGAGATGGTCATACACAGATGTACATCTCCCATTCACAACTGAAAATCCCAATAAGGTGTTTTAAAGAGCAGTGATGAAAGTAATTATTTGCAGCAAATTTCTGGTTTTGTTGCACATAAATCAACAACTACAAAAAGTAATTTTAGCTATCCCATCACAAAACCTACTTATGCCATTGAAGACAGTCTATGTGTTTCAGTTTTTTAATATCCCCAAACTACAGACATAAAGTCAGTCTCTTGAAAGCCTCAAGGAACATTCTAGTCTTGACTCCTATTAGGAGTCAATTAGGTCTCATCAGCTCAAGTGGAGTGGAAGTGCTATTGCTCTTACAGTTTTCTTTTTCATGTCAAGATGTGTATGTTCATTTGGGAACTCCATCTCGCATCATTCACGGTCTCTTTTTTATGTCTTATTTGAATCAACTCCTTAGTAGCTTTGGGAGTTTCTATTTTAGTTTTGTTTTTTTTTCTTAGCCTGTTTTTCTTAGTATACTTTTCTTGTAATTAAATTGAAAAATCAATAGAATGAAAATGTGCTTTCTGGTTAGCATGACTGCTAATACAATTTATTTTAAGGTCTTTAGATGTGCTTGATATGACTTACTTTTACTACCTTACTTTTCAAAAATCCCACTCCAAAATATTAATGCTCAAGGTTAATCTTTAGGAATTAAAAAGAGGCCTTAAACTGGTATTCAAATTGAAGTTTTTAATAAATACAGAATGCCTGCTGCATTAATTCCATATTTGCCTCAGGTTTTGACTATAAAGTTTAAACTGAAAGACAATTGTAAGTTCTGCTTCTGCACAGCTCAACATCTGAACCCATTTAAGACTCAGAAAACAGATCTGCTCTACTTAGTAGGTTTTCTCAGAGCCTGCTTGACACAATTCACAGGCAAATATTCTGTACTCTATGGCAACATCCCAATTTTTTTAAAAAAATGTAATAATTGAGTGGCTACACACATCTAAAGGAGGCACAGCCTTACAGAAATATTCAACCTGTATGTCTGCTACTTCTTAGTGATGTACCTTGAAATTAGTCTATAAGTTTTTGTTTGTTTTTTTGTGTTTGTTTTTTTTTTTTCCCCTCCAAAGAAAATTATTCACTGCTGCTGAAATTTGGTTCATGTGTAGCAAGGAACTCCAGCTTTACAAGAGGAGGAAAGAGGAAAAAAGATATGGCTGAAGTCTATTTACAGAAGTTTGTGCCTCAGAGATAAAACCTTAAGTATCGTATTTTCCAAAGGAAGTTTTAAGTAAAATACAGAAGTAGTATTGGAAAGATTTCCCAGGTAATATGCCTTTACACTATAAACTATTGTGCTCATTTCTGTTCTCACACTAGCCACTGAAGAAGAAATTTTATCAGATGTCACTGTTTGGAATAATCTGTTTTTCCTGTGTTTCACATAAGACACCAGCATTCATATTCCATGCTCCTGTTTCCTTATTCCATTATTCCATGCAGGAAGTCAGAGGCAGACAGAAAAAGGCAGTAAACAGTGTAATTTTTCACGTTGAAGTGTCTAGCAGACAAACATTGAAATTCAGAAACTGAATTTGAATTCTGAGCTGAGTCCCTTTCCCATGGAATTTGAGAAACCACCAAACAGCTTTTCAGAAATAAAAAAGTCCTCACACTTAATCTTTAAACTGTGATCTTACACTTTGACCCAAGAAGAAAGTTTCCAGACTGAGAATTGGAGAGACTAGGCAAGAACGACAAGCTGCTGATTGCTTTCCAGCCCCATTCTTTGTTTTGCTAATTCCATGGTATTTTGGTAGAGTTGCATTTAGTAGAATTAACAGTCAACAAATAGTGTGGCTGTTGGAGCACACCATGACAAAGAGGTATTATAGACTCACATCAAAACAGTTCCAGAACTAAATTCAGTAATTTTCTAAGGGTAAGTGTTTCGATGGCTATATTATTAAGACTAATCTTAGGCATCAGAATGAATTTTCATTGAAAAAATTTCATTTTCAAAGCTGTTTCCTAATTATACTAAAAGCATGTCTGCCAAATTCCTTAGAGGCACCAAGACCCAGAGTTTATGAATCTCAGGTAACCTGAGAAAGCAAATAGGAAAAGAAACTTACACCCTCGGCGTACATGGAACAGTTGTAAAGGTCTGATAAATTTTCATCAAGGGCATTTATATATTATTTTGGACTTCACTCCAGGTGCATAAATGGTGCTATGGCCTAAAGTGGGTTCAGCTTTATGTTTGCTTTATGAGTTGCAGGTTCTACAGAAGATAAAACAAATTGTTTCTAACCAAAAGATTCCAATGCTGTAGAAGGTATAAATGGATACATAATTATTAATTGTCTTTTGGCTGGGATCCATCTACATTTAGATGCCCAAGTACTTAGATATTATTCATTATGTGAAAGAATGGCAACCATGATGCAGCGAATTTACTGATGGGAACAATTATCTTGAATCAGACATTTGTTAACTATACTGTCAATTAGACTATCAATTTATATTGTTAAATATACCATTATAAATTTTACTTTCTGTAGTACCTGCCGACATTATTTTCTGCTTACCAATGGAAGGCACTAAAATAGTTTGTAATACCCTCCAAGGTAAAACACTGAAAGGTGGAAAAACTATTTTGTGTGAAGTTACCGTTCTGGCTAGTGTTTATTTCCCAATTTAGTTTACTCACTTGCTCTTCTGCTTTATTTAATCCTGACTCCTCATCTTCATAGTTTTACTTTGCATAAAATGAATCCACTCCAGCTGCTTTACTTGCATCCCTCAAATGAACTTCAAATCCCTGCATAAATAGAGTCTTACCCTAAATACAGCACCTTGCTGGCATTTGTATGCTTGAAACAGCAATCTTTCAAACATAACTAATTTATGCTGAAGAAATGCAAGTGATATTTTCCTGTAATCCGTAGTAAAACTCAGAACCTGGAGGGACATTTTCATAGTTTTACCACACAGAAAATTTATATGATGTTCCTAAGTACTGGTCACTTACTTTTTACACTAAATTTACATTTACAGAACATTACATTCTGATGCATTCAACTGAATGCCTTCTGGATATTCAAAAGATTATTTATAAAAAGTAATTGTTTGATAGAAAAGACTGAACACTGATATGTTACCATGGTTTTGACTGTTACAAATCAATATGAATATACTCCTACAATTCAAGCAGGAATATAGCTGGTAGTCATATTATACTCCCAAGTGTGTCACAAAATCAGGATTAATCTGTTTCTTGCAAGATTAACTTCACAAAGTGAACTGCCTGCTTTGAATTCATTTATAAATCAAAGACTTACCATCTTCACCCAAGCTTTTTTGCATAATATGGAAAACCTCATCAAGTGAAACTCTTGACATTAATTTTGAACAGAAGAGAAATTATATTCTTTCAATAATAAATAAAAAACCCTGACACTTATTTTTAGTACTCAGCTTAATACATATAACGAATTTTGGATTTTGAAAGCTTTGTTCAAAAATAGATATGAGATTTGATTGAATTAAATTTTCATGCTACTACTCAGTAACAGAAGTCCAAAGCTAAAATATGGTGGGTTTTTTTTAGATAAGTAGGGTAATGGGTATATCAGGTATCTGATGTTTTGCATCAATGAATTGACATACAGAAGAGACCTCTGCGTTGCTACATATTTTTGGTGGATCTATGGCAAGGGGATGACATTCTAATCCCTGTAAGATAAATAGCACATGCCAAGCTCATTTCCTGCACTGACATTTAGAGACACAACCACAAGCAAACTCCATTTTCAACTGAAGTCAGTGATTCAACTCCCACTGACAGGGTTTCATCCTTTACACTTAAGTGTCTACTCTTAGTCACATAAGGTGGTAACAGCAAAGAAGTAGAAGCCTATTTTCAGCAGCATTTTCTCGTTATTTTAATTCCCTATTTCCTGACGTCTAGTAAATATTTGAGAACTATAAGTAGGAGTTCTGTACTGGTCTAGCTGGAACTGCAAAACACTCCTGAGAGTCACTTGAATGATGGATTGCTTCACAACACCTTTCTCATCCACTGCAAGACAATGACTGACAGTGTTGCAGAATCTAGCAGAGATGTAACAGGCTGGTGACATCGATTTGCAGTACCTAGACTGCAAAAGCAAACTAATTCTCCCTCTAAAACAAGTGAATGATGAAAACTGCACAAACATGGAAACAGGTGTGGCAGAAAATGAAAAACATGTAAGTTATATCATGTTGAACAGATGTTTTTCTCATTATTATGAGAAAGACAAGGAGTAGAAGGGTTCGCCTGGTCAGTCTGAAACCAATATGGAGAAAAGGTGAAATATCTATAAATATAAACAAAAAACAAATAAAACATCTGCTTTGGCTGTAAGTAGCAGTATGTGTAGTTGCACTCTATAAACTACAGGATGTTTCATGTGGGCCACTGCTTATGTAACATTAGAGACAAAAAAGATCAGCATAGAAGCTGGATGCTGCCCTAAGGTAGTCCAGCATTTTGGACAGAAACTATGCAAATAAACAACCTAACTAACATGCCAGCAGACTTGTGTAAAAAGTGTTTAGGTAAAACAGTAGAACATAGAGAATTTTTACACAGTAACAAAAGACCCAAAAATTATTTTATGGATAACTTTACACCAAAAATTTGTCCCTTGCCTTATTTTTCTCAAATACCCTGATTTCGAAATAATTTGTCCCACAAAGCACTACTTACATTTGTGAGAACCAATTAGTTTTTCTCTAGAAATAATCTTTGTAGCTGATTTTGACAATGATTAACTAGAGAAGAATGGAAGGAAAGAAGAAATGTTGTTTTAATTTATCAGTCTGTTTAAAAAATCTTGTCTCATTAAATATTGTCTTGTTAATTTCTTTATTTTTTTGTTTGTTGTTGTTTGTTTTTTTCCTGTGAATTCTCTGCATCATGACATTTTCCTGTTACACTATTATTTACAGCTAAGTGCAGTGTCCTTTAATAGTTTTGCCAGAAATGCACAGGGTTCTTATCTGTTTATTCCAGATCGGCATGTTTCTGAAACCATGCATCCATAATTTTTTTTCTACTAAAAATTTCAATCCACTTTTTGAAAAGTGGGGGTAAAAAAAGAAAGGCATGACAGATTTTTTTTTTAATTTTTTTTTTTTTAATGTCTTTGGTCTCAGTAATTTCTTAGGCTGGTGCCAGTTATTTTAAAAAAACAAAACTAATGGAGCTTTGGAGATTTACAAGGAAATTTATTACTTTAATATTACACTCTTGGACAGTATCTGGAAGCTAAAATTTGACTGCTGTAAATTCTTGGTTCAAAAGGATGCATAATTAACCTTAACTCTTTTAATAATATTGTGTTTTGTTTTGACAAAAAACCATAAAACCTCAGCATGAACAACTCCTGTTTTTATTGAAATCAACAAACAGAAACAATAAATAATTGTTATGTGCCCTGTTGGTAATACCAATTAGCTAGCATCATACAGAAACTACTGCAAACAAGTACAGTGTATTGTACCAGGAATTCAGAGGTTTGAGCTACAAAAAAAATGTACAAGTTTGAATACACAGATGAGATACATTTTGTCTTATATACTTTTCAGGGTTAGCAAAATTTATAATGCTCAAAGGCTGTTCCATTGGATTATTTACTATTTTTATTTCTCTGTGCTCAATAACAACAGTAGGTAATGGCAAATACTCCTTTCACAAACAAACATTATGCTATCTAATTTTCAGTTTCCAAGCAAGTCCCTTTCTTTGCACCAATACAGCACAAGACATTGCACAGTGAGGATAAGTGTTCAAACATGGAGTGTGTTTTCTGTTCCCAGGCTACCTTTGGAATGGCCACCACTGAATTGTGCCACGCAGGAAAACTGCTCCAGTGTCTACAACAGTGGACAAGTCTTCCCTATTGCCCAAAGTATTCATCACTTGAAGTAGACAGCTCTTCTATTCCTTCTGATGTGGCTTTTCTGCCCTTTCTACTACTTTCCTAGTAGTTGAAGGAATCCTTCCATCCTGCAATTGTAGGCTATGGAATAGAAAGTAGCTACCTATTCATAAAACACAGAAACCTCCATTGAACAAAAGTTTTTAATAAAAAATTGGAGGAAATCACTATAAAATGATGATATATTGTGTTAAGCAAAAAATCCAAAACAAAACAAACAAAACCAAAACCAACCAAACAAAAAGAAGCAGACTTAGCAACTCCTGTGAACGTTTTTTGATTTTTGATTTTTGAACTCCTAATGCATTTTTAAAACTGTCATCTATGTAGATATCAATCATAGACTCATAGACTCATAGAATATGCTGAGTTGGAAAGGGCCCATCAGGATCACTGAGTCCAGCTCCTGCCCCTGTGTAGGGCACCTGAAGAATCACACCATGTGCCTGAGAGCATCTTCCAAACACTTCTTGAACTCAGGCAGCCTTGATGCTGTGACCACTTCCCTGGGGAGCTTGTTCCAGTGCTCATCCTCCCTCTGGGTGAAAAAACTTTTTCTGATATCCAACCTAAACCTCCCCTGATTCGGCTTCCTGCCATTTCTATGAGTCCTGTCATTGGTCACAGAAGTGAAGAGTGAAGTACCTGTCCCACCACTTCCCTTCATGAAGAAGCAACAGACTGCAATGAGGTCACCCCTCAGCCTCCCCTTCTCCAAGCTGAATAATCCAAGTAACCTCAGCTGCTTCTCATAAGTCATACCATCCAGACCCTTCGCTGTCTTCATGGCTCTCCTTTGGACTGTTTCCGATAGTTTATGTCTTTTTTTCATTGTGGTGCCCAAAAATGCACAGAGTACTCAAGGTGAGGCTGCACCAGTGCAGAGTAGAGTGGGACAATCACCTTCCTCGACCAGTTTGCAACACTCTGCCTGATGCACCCCAGGACACGGTTGGCCCTCCTGGCTGCCAGAGCACACTGCTGGCTCATATTCAGTTTGCCATCAATCAGGACTCCCAGGTCCCTCTCCACCACACTGCTCTCCAGCCACTCATTCCCTAGTCTGTACTTACCACACTAAATGAACATTTTCAATGCTAGTTGTCAAGACCAGTGGTCATCAAAGATAATTGCTGCTCACAGTCACCACTGAGGTCAGCACAGAGTGAGCATTGCAGAAAATAAAACTGTTTAAGACACTGAAAGTACTTGAAGCCTGTTACCCCTGGTGAAAAACTCAGTAACACAATTTTGATTTTTTTTCTGTATTATCACAATCTATGTTTATGCAGGCTCCTTCTCAAATGTGCCTCCCTTTTCTTTGGCACAGAAATGAGTGAGGGAGTTAAAACAGCTTTGAGCTATCTTTATGGTCTACTAATTTCATAGCATAGCCCAACATAATTTACAATCACCATCAACATTTTTATGCCTCTCCTGAAAGACATTTTCATGGGCAAGTTTCCTGACAGTTGGTGTTCTGATAGCATTTCAAAACTCTACATTATAAGGTTAAATTGTAAAGATGGAGCATTGTCATGTCAAAAAGGAACCACACTTATAGCTATCAGAAAGCCAACAACTAAATTCTCTCTTACAGAAAAATGTTCACTGGGCATCTAACAGTGGCTTTCACAGCCAGTACTCCTAACTTTACTAGTCATGTCATAGGACCCTGTTGCCTTTTTTGATTTTTTGTTCAAACCCATGGAAATACAAGGAGGGATGAGTTCAATGGGTTTGTTCTAACATTGTCACAATACAGCACTACTAATACACTGGACTGAATTGTAAGAAGGAGCTACAGAACAGCACTGCTCACAAGGAGGAGATTCAAGGGAAACCTCATGGAACTTCTAAGTACCTAAAAGGGGTAGGGAGGGGAAAAATCACCAGGTCAAAAACCTGCTACCTGATGATAGCAACTTACATTCATATTCTTAATCAGAGTCACTGCCAGAGGTAATATGTGTGAGCAAAACAAACATAAATATTGCGAATTTTTCAGATAGATGTTCTATTGTTTGATTTCTAATAACCTCATTTCAAAAGAGGTTTGCTCTTTTGCTCTGCAAATCAGTGCTTCATCACCTCTGGGATTTTGCTGGTAGTAGATGCTCTTTGGTCAGGGCTACAAAATCTTGTGATTTATTCCATACACTTCTTTCTGAGAGTAATCCTACATCTATAAACAAATATGATTCACATCAACTTTTCTCTTGATGCCCTTTTCTACTTGGATCACTTCTGCAGACTCATTTATACTAAATGCTTTCTATCCAGCAAGTAAACAGTTAAAATTTGCAGTGATTAGCAATCAACAGGACCTACACACAGGCTGTGACCTAGGACTGCTGCAGTCTTCAGGTGGGTTTCATTTTCTGGGTGTTTTGTTTCTTTTACACAGTGAGGTCTCCACGCCAGGACACATTGCTAAGTTTATAACTCAAGGTCACCAGGAACAAGTCAAAGGGAGAACAGCTGTGCCGTGACTGGAAATCAGTATCAGTGTCTGTTAAGAAATGTCCTGCCGGTATGAAGGCAAGTTACAGGTACTGCCTGTGCCTTTGTTCTTCAGCTTTTAAATACAGTTGATAATAATCTTTCCCCTTTCATCTGTCTTCTGTACTTGCACTGGTAGGGATAAGAACTGCTTCTTCTGTGTTTCTCAGAATCACTTGCCAGAATGAGGTTGATAACGTGGTTGGAACCTTTACAATATATTGTATTATAAATAGTCAATAACATTCTCTACAACAGTACTCTTTCCTGGTTTGGTAGTCAGTTATTCAACAGTTTTCATCCCAGCTTTTGAATAAAGCTTCTTTCTGTTTGTCACTCTCTTCTTTATTTTGCTCTGCTTATTTAATTTTTAACTAGTATTTTAAATATGGAAATATTTGTGTACATATCTTATGTATTTAAGAAACATCTGCAGGACTTTCAAGTGATCAAATACAGGTTTAGATTCTTCTCACAGAGTGAAGGGAAGCAGCATTGCAGTAAGGGTAGCAGAGGCATAGATGAATATAGTTCAGGAAAATTTTTTACACTGCTTGTTATTGCCTACAATGAAGGTGATTAAATAGTACTCAACATTAGAACTAAGCCAACAATAAAGTCTAATATATGGAACAGAATAGGCATTTTTAAGCTTTTAAAACTTTATAAATCAAAATTTATTTTGAAAAAAATCAGGAAGGCAACACCATGAAATTAAGTTAATTAATTATTCCCAAGCCAGTAATGGCCTTTCAATCATCTAAAAATTTTCCAGCTAATAGGCAGAGGAGAACAATTTCTTTGGGGCCGGTGGCTAATTTAGATTTGTTTTTATCTCACTGGTATTTTCCCTGAGCATGTTTGGCCACCCTTCACTGCATTTGCATATTAGTGAAGTGTGTGGCAATGGAATTAAGAGGCAGAAAGCAAAAATCATTCCTGC
>NW_009953496.1:19404594-19428162 GCF_000747805.2 Chaetura pelagica
TTCCTGCTCTGGTGTGGGCTCAAGAAACAGTACACTGATCTCACCCTCTGTAGAGTGTTTCTCACCACAGTTTAGAGGCTTTGAGGTGCCTTGGTTCTCTCCCTTTTGGCACCTTTCTGCCTTTTTTTTGCTCCCCAGGCATCCCTCTAGCTAGACCCACCAAGCAGGTGGCATAGTGGCATCAAACTTCTTTCCTGACTCATGGGAGTGCAGTCACATCTCTCAACAAGCTGGCTAAGAGGAATTGTCTAGTGACACTAGAAAAGCCCTCAGATGTCCAGAATAACAACAACAACAAAAAAAGAGGATTTCTTAGTGAACAGTCAAATTCTCTGTGAGGGTAACTCAGTGGTTACCTTCAAATAAACCATACAGTGCAGTCACTTCTTCATTAAGTAGCTGAAACCTCTTTCTGTTTGCTTAGTTTGACAGACTTTGTAAAAATATTCTACTCCAGAACAAAGGGCTGCTTAATATATTTCCAAGTAGAAAAGAGAAATGTCAAATAAACCAATTTCAGCTATTTATTTGTTGCTTTTTCCCCCCCAGTTAGACCCCCAAACCACAAAGTATTTATGCATGAGGTTAACTTTAAATATTACAGATGTGATTAAATGCTACACTGAACTAAGTCCTGGCTCTCCTCTTTTCCAAGTCTTGCCCAAACTGGGGATTGTATGTAAACAGTTGCTTAGCTTTTTTAGCTGTTATCGTTTTGGTGGAAAATTATTATGAATACAGCATATTTACGCAAACTCTGTAGTGCTGATTTAAAAATATTTTTTTATTTTATGTTATTTATTCTAATTCATCGAGTTGGAGCCTGAGTTTTTTCCTCCATTATATGGATGGGGCCTTGAGCAACCTGGTCTAGTGGGAGGTGTCCCTGCCCATGGTAGGGGGGTAGGAACTAGATGAGAGTCCCTTACAACACAAGTCTTTCTATGAGCCTATGAAATAATAGAATAATTAAGTATATCTAGGCATAAAAGTTGAGAGTGCTTTTCCAAGCCTCAACACAGCTTTGTATTTTTGGCAGGTCAGCCAGCAACCACACACATTTCAGTTTGGTGTCTGTGAACATGAAGCCCAGAAGCATGCTGGAGAAGGAAGGAGCAATGCACATTTGTCCTGTCTCAGATCTGGCATATGGCAGGGTTGTAGGAACCACTGGCTCTAGATGCAGTTTCTCTGTGAATCTTATGCTATCAGAGCCAGACACTGACTCACACTCAAATTTTCAAGCTTAATACCAGCAGAAGTTGACTTTTTTTCAGCCTGGTGAAGTACTTATTTCATGGCAATTTGGACATACTCTGAAAAACAGGTTGACCACAAAAATGACCAAAATTAATTTGCATTCAATCAAATTCTCAATAAATAAATTCTCATTCAGTCTTATCACTGTATATCCTATATACAGAATTTGTAACTGAGACAACAAACATTTAATAGGCTCATTATAATTTTGTGTTAAAAACCATATTTTATTTAAATTCAACATCATGAGTGTGAAATTAATTCCCATGTTGTTTTTACCAAGCTTCACAGGAAAACACAACTCTAAAATATTATGAGACATTAACAAGAGGGGGTTCCATTAAGATGATTTCAACTATTTCTGTGTTAATTACTATAACCTCAAATCAAAGTTTGTGGTATAGCTGTATGTTAATTAGGGTTTTGGTTTATTATGTCTGTCTACATTTTTAAAAATCTGTACTTTAGTCTTGTCCTGAATACTTTGTTGGAATTCAGTGGATCTATGCATAAGGAAAGTATTTACAGGATCAAACATCTCTTCTGTAAAAAGTTGGCTCTATTTTGAATGGTATGGGACTAGAACTGAATCCTCATTCATAAAATGTTACACAATGTAGAACATAATAATGATTCGTTTTCAGTTTTGGTTGTGAGAATAGATTAGAGTAATTCTAAAATAATTTGCACAGTCAAATGGAAATGCTGCTTTTGTTTATAAAACTATGTGATTTTACTTCTCTCTGTTTAGACCGCATTTATAATACAAATATACTTTAATCTGCTTCTATCCTTTTTGAAAAAAAACAACAACCACTTTTAAAACAGATTATCTCTTGTTGTGATTCATATTAACATCTGTAAACATTCAATGGTTACTGAATTCTTCTAGCTGACTTCCTGTTTAGTGTTTCCTGTACTATCTGTCCTTAGTTTTTATTCAGTATGTCCTGATTAGGGATTTAATTTTATTTTAACTGAAGTAGTTACTTAGTTGAGCATTCTGTAATGGCTGTTTCATGGGTGTGTGCATTCATACAAGCTAAAGTAAAAGAATTTGGGACATGATGACACATTTCCCACTTTGAGTGTAAGCAATTGTAACTTGACAATACATTATGCATTTTGGGTATCAGATAATTACTTTTTTTTTCCTCCCCGCCTCTTTTTTTTTAAAAAAAAAACAACAAAAAAAACCAAACAACATAACCAGACATTTCTTCAAATATACTCTTCATACCATTGCTAGGATTTTGTCTTGCTAGTTACAGATCAGCATTGCATCCAGGACTGCATCATTCTAAGCCTGGTGCAAACACCAAACAAAGAGATCAGGAATTGCGAATTTAAACATAAGAAATAGTGTACAGAGACAGAGAATGAAAATCTGAGAAAACTAGGATACTTCAGAACTTTATGTAGCAGTAGTGGTACCTAACCATTGTGAAAATTCTGCAGTCATTATGCCAAAAAGAGACACTAAAGGGATTTTTAAAGGAGATCAGCAAAGTTTTATTGTAGGCATTGTCAGGGAGTTCATTGAAGCCCTGGGAAAGAAGGAAAGAAGATATTTTGAAAGAAAATTATTTGAAAAATGAGTTGGGTGAGAGACTCAGGGACAAGACTGACATCTTCATGGTGAATGTGATATGAGAGATAGGATAGGAGAGATCATGAAAGACCTTGAAAATGAAAAAGCCTATTATGTTTTATGTTATAAAGCAGAAAGAATGAGTGAAGCAATACACTGTAATAAGGGGTGATATGGTCAAATGAAGGAGTAATAATAGACTTTGCATCAATATTCTAAAAAGATATTAAAAATATTTTAGGGGCTTTTGGCAAATAAGGAAGAGTTGAGATTTCTAAATACTTCGCTTAGCTGCTAAGCCTTGCAGATTTGTTCAGTGCAACATATAGCAGGAAATCTAAAGAGATACTTTTTTTTTTTTTAAATAATGATCACCTTATTGCCATCCCAGAAGTTCTTCTGAGAACCAAAAAGAAGGTAACAGAGACAAGTAGGGTGAAAGAGGAAAATCTGTTTTGTCTATGCTCTTTTCTGACTAAATATTCTGCTTAAGAAACATGTCAATTTAAGTCTTTGCATGCAGGGAAATATTTAGAATAGAGCCAATGTTGATTATTGTACATATATAGATACTAAATGAATATGAGTGCTAAGAAATAAGACTTTGGCCTTAAAGAGTTGTCTGCATTTAGCTGCAGATCACTAAGGAATTCTTAATACACTTTTCCTGCTCCTTGGTTCTTGTTTCTTCTCCCTCTCCACAAAATAGTTTAAGTATGGTGATGCAGTGCTTAGAGCTCCTTCAGCAAATGCTTACTACTGCATCTGGAGTGAAATTCAGTTATTTGTAAATTGTCAGGCAATTTAAGTCACTTGGGGGAATTAGAGAGGAGTTTATAGTGTCTGGACTTTCAACTAGCTTTAGATCAAAAGGAAAAAAAAACACTTTTTTGTTCAGAACAAACAATCCCTTCTGTTATTTTGTGAAATGCAACAGATGCAGTGCTTATGTTATTCAAAGGGATATACATAGAGTCCTAAATACATATGGACAAGAGCTTGTCATTCTTTGTCACTACAGTAAAAATGATCTTATCAGAACACTCATTCCAAGTATATAGTAACCTATGAAAAGACCTCTGCAGGCCTAGTCCTAATTTTCCACGTCACTACCCCTTCACATTTTGAACTCAGCATTACTGACAAAAAAGGTAGCATAGAGATCAACATTAACCCCTCTTCTAGCAACAGATACAGTACAGTGAAGTAAACACACCACTTTCGTATGAGTAGAAGCTTAGCACAAGCACTGGAAAAGTTTGATTGATTTATCTGAGCACTGCTTATCTTGAAAAAGGTTGAACTGGCACTTAAAGCTGCAGCTGAACAAAACCATATATTGTTATTTTAGGAAGTCTTACCAATTTTTTATGAGTTTTTTTGTTTTGTTGTTTTTTTTTCATTAATTGCCAATATTCATAATTTTGCTAACTTCCAGAGGAAAACTTCTGTGGAACTAAGTCATTGAGTACCAATTGACAGCAATGCAGACTTTTCAAAGGTTAAGAAGCCTGCTGTGGTTGAACAGCTACCTTGTTTCCTAAAAACTGTGAAATATTCTCATGTATGATAGCCTGACAGTGCCTTCTGCTAAGAATTTTTCCTAACCAAACTAAAGCAAGAACATTTCACACCAGACATTTCAGTGTCCTACACTGCACAGAGCATGAGCCAGTGTGGCAACAAGGATGCTGGGCCCTTCTGAGCTCCAATACTTCAAAGAACTCCACAGATTAAGGGTGTTTTGCCTAGACAAGACATATTTGACTTAATGTGTTCATGTGGCTGTAAAGAGCTGCCTGCCTCTATGCCAAGATCAGGGTCATAGTTTCCTCCTGCTCCCTCCTTACTACATAGAGTATTTCTATTTCACTACCTCACTACAATCACTGATGATTTTATTCTGCATTAAAATATGAAACCAATTAAAATACAAATATCTTGAATGGATAAATTAATAATAAAACATCAGTCAATGAGCGGGCATGCATATGAATGAAAGAAGAATTTGGCATACTGGTTATACTTTCTAAGCCAACCTGTTCTCCTAGGTTTTTATGGATTAATTCCACACTGGTGATTAGGTACATCCTTATTAATCCATGTGTTTGAAATAGCCCAGTATCTGTGGATTTTCAGACATTTCCATGTTTGGTCTTTGAGTTTACCATGCAAGATGAGTATAAATGTGTAAACAGAAGATTGTAAGGTTGATAAAAGAATTAGCAATCTGATTAAAAATTCCTGGCACATAATGACATTTAGAAGATATATCTAAAGCATCAAACACTTTAAAACCACATCCTTCATTAACTTTACATCAACGTTTGACACTGGCAATTTAGGACAGAGGGTGCGAAATGGAAAGGAATTTAATACATGCCGAGTAAGGAAGACAAAACAGGCCCTACCCTTCTCTGCTTATCCCTGAAATGCTTTTTATCCGTTCTTCCACTCTTCTTTTCCCCTGAGCGATCAGAAAGAGCATGTGAGTGTGTCAAATCATTCTGGTTTCGGTTTTCTTTGCCTGTTCTTTTCCTCTTTCCATTTTGCTGGTCGTCATAGTTACAGTGACCTCAGTCTGCCTCATCTTTCAGGGTCTTACAAGGATTTTTTTAAGCTTTCTCTTGTAAATGTGCTTTGCAATGCTGGCTTGTCCAATTCCTTAACTGTTATTGTGGTTTTTAACCTATTTTTCCCACAGTGTCCCCCTTTTCTGTGCTGTGTCCTGACAGGCTCCTCAGAGAAGGCTGGAGTGCTCAGTTTTCATCTTCATCCTAGTATCACTTTCTTTCTAACAAGACTTCCTAACTTCAATCTTTCCTAACCACTGAGCAATATTTTGGTCTTGTATTCATGTAGCTTCATAGTGATATTTTTGTAGTTCTTTTAGACTGAGTTAAACCAGACAGTCAGAACTGTAGTATCTCAAACTGCTTTTGCTGTTTTGGTTTTTTTTGCTTTGGTCCCATCTGCTGAGTTGTGGCTATGAAGGAGTCTGACCATGAGGCTTTCGCTGTACTTGGCAGATCCAAGGTCAACCTTGAAATCACAGAAACATGAGATGGCACTTGGCTTCTCCTCAACACTCTAGCAGAGGGTCTTGTATCATCTGTCCTGGTCAAGCTACTGCTCTTACAACTGCTGCTGTAAAAGCAACTAATCACTGGCAAGAAGGAACAAGTGCAGTGCTAAGTCAGAGGTGAGTGGCTCTTACTGGCTACAAGGCTTATCTCAGGCAATGTGAGAATAACCTTTTTGTCACAGAAAACTGTGATTCCTGGTTGGACTGGTTCTGCTTGGCAGATTTGGCTAAAACTTAAGAGTTCAGACTGACACCTCCATGGTGACTTTTGTATTAGCATTCAAATAAGTTTCAGAAACAAGTTTTGTCTGTATCTTCTGTTGGTATTAATTTAGAAATTAACACTAGACCTGAGGATAATTAATTAGTTATACAAGCACAGGCATTATAGTTGTATCAATGCTATAGAAAGCCTGAACAAGAAAATGGTTATTTAACAGTGTTTACTTGGTAGCCCTTTGAAAGACAATGACATATAATGTAACTATCCATCCTCTAAACTATTATCCTATTGTAGACAACCTCTTAAGCAGTCATACCATTCTTTTCTATGCATACAAAAATACCAGATCTAAGCTTGCTTCTACACACATAGCCATCCTAAAGTATTTTTTATAAACACATCACCAAAATCTACTTTTAAAAAAACATAAATATGATACACATATATTAAAAATACTGAAATGCAGATGGTAAAGATACACAACCGCAGCTTCAATGGATACCTGCAGCACTCTAGTGGCCATTCTTCATAAATGCAACATCAAAAGCTGGACAGTAGAAATTTAAAGGAAAAAAAAAAAAAAAAAAAAAAAAGCCCTAACAAAAATTAAATGGCTACAGAATTAAACATGAAAGTTCTGAAAATGAGCAATAACATACTGTGTGCACACTGATTAAATTTATTCAAGAAAACGTGTTTTAATTTAACTGCATTCTTTCTCTGCCTTACAAATATAATGAAAGTAGTTTGGAGCAGCATGCATTATAGTTTGTGGTCGTTTTATCTTTTGATGTACTAGCTCAACTGTTCAAGACAACTCAATTAGCAGGAGCTTTACATAACTCACTTTTCCTTCATCCAAATGACTGTAGGAGGTAAATAACAGGCAATATAAATGGGGAAAAGCCTCTCTCCAATCTTTATCAACTCATTGAAAAAAAAAATATTTTTTTTTCCTTGCAATAGTTTTTCTGTCATTGTGGGATATCTATATTCAGTGCCTGAGACAACAGATTTTCAACCTTTTCTCATGCAAGAGTATTAAAAAATGAATACATCTCTATATGAGAACAAATATTTTTACTTGTTTTACTTGCATATTCAGCTTGTTTTACTATATTTTTCATCCTTATTTGTTTAATTAGCATCCAGAAACTGCAAGAAACTGCAAAACAGGGAAGCATGGAAATGTTTATGTAAGAAGCTGTAACTGTCAAGGTGATGATAAACAGTAAATTGTCTTCTATATGCATAATCATGTAGTTTCCTTAATATGAGTGTCTAAGTATCAAATATAATTATTAATACTTGCATGTTAGTTCAACTTTAATAATATTCATACAAGTTTTACCAGCTGGAAATCTTCAAGGATAAGGAAAAACATACACAGTAATTTTGTGGTAGAAGAAACATTCAAATACCACAACACTGAACATGTAGAGAAGAACTTTAATAAATTAGAATGAGAAAGGAAGCATAAATGTTAAGAAATTATGAAGTCAAGGATAATGGAGTTGGTTCTCTATACTCTAATCAGAATCAGGTCTTGAGGAAAAAGATGAAGAATAGGGCATATAAAACTGTTATATTATTTTAAAGCAAGTGGAGAGATAATGGATACTAGAATATTCACATTTTCCAAAATACCCTGTTTGAATAACTGCAATGATGCTATGTGATGAAACATGAGCTATTACTACTTGTGTATTTGCCTCCAGGAACAGAAAGCAAAATTTCTTTGCTAGAGAAAGCCTCAGAGAAATGTGACCATTACCCATCTTTAACATTTCAGGAGGAAGAAACCAGCGTTCTTAGATTTTCCACTTCTTTCACAATTCAGGATACTATTTAGAGGGAACTTTTTTTCACTCCATGGACAAGCTTTGCTCAGAATTTCCAGCTTTACCCCATAGCTGCTTTCATTCTGACAGTGTGAGAGACTGCAGAGAGGATATCACTTTAATAACAGGAAGAAATCAAATTAGGATCCATCTTCCTGAGCTGAAATATCAAGCACCCAGCAAAGCTGTCCTTCTCAAAGAAGGATTCACAGTACCTACATATAGTCATGAATGGGACACAGTGCCTTTAAGTTCCCAAACTCAAATCCTGTTTGCTCAAGAGACATACTTTAACTGCTAACTAGAATGGAAGCATCTCTCTGGAGCCATTAAAGTCTTCCTCCTCTTCACTGGTTATTTGGGGAAATGAAATTGTGTTTCCATATACCCTTAATTCACTACTACCTTAGTTGTTGATCACTTACTCACAGTGCCATCACTGAGGCAGCAGAAACACAGCTGCCTCAGACTGGGATGCCAAAGTTCTCTGTGGCTACATTTGGTGATAGACCCTGAGGATGATGTTTCTAATCAACAAAAGAAACAGAAAAATTATCTCTGTCTGTCATTACAGCATACAAAGTTGTATCACATATTGTTATAAAGACCATGGAAGGGTAAGCAGAAAGAAAATCAAAGAAACCGCTCAGGGTTTACCTAAACTTCTAGAATTCCAAACTTTTTTGAGATGTACGTTGGTGAATATCAGCATAGACCCTTGGCTTTGATGGACTAACATCTGTTTACATTATCTGCAGAAATTACATTTGGTACGTCTCTATTCATTTGATACTCTTCTGTCAAGTTGTATGTCTAATGAATAATAGTTTTATTTGAAAAATAAACCTTTAATAAAATTCTACAACACAGTGCATCTCCGTTAGTAAATAGTTACACAATGAGAAGAATGTATAACATATATCTCTGATTCACAGAGAGACTTACTGCATGTGAATTTGCTAGTGCTTATTTTTAAGAAAAATGCTACGGTGCTAAGTGCAAAGTAAAATGTGTGAGACAGGAGGGGATTTATCTTAATGACTTCAGAGATCCTCTCAATTTTTAATTCCTAAATCGAGCTATAGATGCAGCACTAGTGTTCAAATCTGTGTACATGCTTAGAAGTATACTTGCTTCCCCCTTCATTTCATTTCTCCCTCCTTCCTACCAACTATGGAGTATACTAAGTACACTGTAATCAGGGCTAGAAAAAAGTTAAGGAAAAGGCATCTTCCCCTTGGCAAATGTCATAATCTCTCCAAAGGTCAGGCTTTCATTTCAAAACATACTTTCACCCTTTCCAAGTTGTGAGGATAATTGTCTGAATGTGAATTAAGCTGGGAAAAACTGTCTTCCTAAGAGCTCAAACAGCTCCCAGGCCTCTGCAGTTGCTTGGATGTGTCAGCTTTTGCTGCTGTTACTGCAGACCCTCTGGTCAGCCCTGAAACTGGGCTGGATCGTGTCATTTTCCCTCCTCTGCTGCCTGGGAGGCACTGAGCATTGTGGTTGCACGCAGAGAAAACCATCCCTCCTGGAAGCAGCACACAGACACTGCTGCCTGCCAGACATGCAGACACTAGCAAAGAGCCTGTGTCAGTACTCTGGCAGCACCCAGGATGAGAGGGACAAACAGGAAGAGATATCTTCAAGCTTCTACAAGGTAGAGGAAAGGCGTATGGCCATAAAAGCACTTTAGGATCACAGGAACTTGCAGAACCTGGCTTTCTTACATCTTCACAACATGGGTGTCTCACCCCTATCCATGCTCTCTTTCCTTTCCCCTCACTTTTGACAGCAAGAGAAGAGCTCAGAAAAGACCACTGCTGCATAGGCCCTTCCAGCATGTTTCATTACAAATCTCTCTACTTTCAAAAAAAATCTTTGAGATCAATAAGAAAGAAATAGCTTTCCACCATTTAAAATGACATCTCTGATATGAAAGAAGGAACAAAAGAAGCTCTGAAAAATATAAATTCTTTGTGTGATTGCCTATCATTTTGCTGAAGCAGGAGACAGGACCTACCAAGGCAAATCTCAGTACAAAAGTGAAAACGCTATATTTTATTTACATGTTCTTGTCTTCCAAAAAATCCCTGAAGTGTAAACTTTCTCTGTAATGGCAGAAAGTGCAATAAAAAAATACATCCACACCAATACTTTATCCCTTTGTAGTAAGAAGGAAAGCTCCTGAAATTTGTTTTTTTTCTCTTTGGTTATATCTTGTCTCATACATTTTGGTTTTGTTCACTCAGTGGTGGTAATTGTTTGGGCTCTACTTTTTGTACAGAAATAATTAAAAAAAAGCTCTATTATTCACCTTGTACTGAAATTCAATCCCAACCAACAAATCCATTGCAAACGGAATGCCACAGTATTTTCATATTCCGATAATTATGCCCAAAATATAATCTTATTCTATCAGGAAGATTTAGATTTTTTTCCTATATTACAAAGTTGTTTTTTTTCTGTGAACTAATCCACAGGGTATCTGGAGGGCTTTTCTTTGGTATCAACAGATCTGCCACATGCCACAAACCACATAGCTTGATTAATGTTTTATCTGAGCTGAAGTGCAGCTCATGTCTCTGGGCACTTCTGCAGTTTCCATACCTGCTTCCACAGGATTGCAGTAGGTGCCCATGAGGGCTAAGGTACAGCCTCCCCTTTTCGTACTCTGTGTGTGCCTGGCTCATGCTCCAACACCCCAGATGTTCATGGAGTGATCAAAGGCATGTGGACAGTGAACATTCTTTGCAGAGGGAGCCTGGAGACACCTTTACCCAGGGGATCTCTTATTACTTACTCTCAGAATAACACCACAGACTATTGTAGTACCGAGTCAGGAGAAAGTAGTAACATATGCAATGTTTTTATTTGAGACTTTAATCTTTAAATAGATCTGAATTTAAGAATTTTCTGCTAAGGTTCAGTCTCTACCCAGCAGAATTATCAGATCACAGTAAATCCACAACAGCTATTTCCCAGCAAGCCTCAGACAAGTTTCCTCTGTTACCACCAAACCTAAAGATTACAGCTTGCTGACCAAATTTACTGCTCTAAGAAATCTGATATATATGAAATAAAATCTGTTGTCCAGTTGTCCAGTGTTTAGGTTTATGTTGACTGCTTGGTTTTGGTTTTGGTTTTTTTGTTGGTTGGTTTTTTATGTGTTTTTTTTTTGTTTGTTTCTTTTGGTTTTGGTGGGTGTTTTTGTGGTTTTTTTTTGTGCATGTGAGTGTTGTTTTGGTTCTTTTTTTGTTGTTGTTTTGTAGTGTTTTTTTTTAACTGATACATTTAAAGTGAGAAAAATAGGTGATTTAAGCATTTTAGGCACTACAGTGACCAGTTCAAAGATAAAGTTGGGTACAATTAATCCTTTTCCTTAGCATCTATTTTCAATGCAGGGATGGAGACTTACATCTGCTGCAGAGCTGACTGAGTTGTTCTATACAGAGAGAGCTCTAGTGTTGGCACTGGTTAGTCACCGGTTGGTGCTGATGCTGGTCAATGGTCTTCAAAATTTCCTAATTTCTAGTTGATGGAAGTGCTAACTAACTTTTATAAAAAGGAGAAAAAAAGGACTGGAATATGATCTACTGTTTCTATCAGACTTTCACTGCTTCTGTCATCCTGGTCACTTTGAGTTTGGCATCTTTTTAAAAGTGCTTACTGTTCTATCAAAGATTTCAGCAATTGTGTTAATGGAGGCAATCAAACAGAAATTGATTAAGGGTTTGAGTGGCTTGTTTAAATATTCCATTCATTGCTAAAGCTGACATAGAACTTCCTTTATAAAGTATTGGTCATGGTCAGAAAACTGAAATAGTTAATGGGATATTTTAATATAGGAACAAAAAGATTTATATAATTACTGAAAATAATACAAGAAAATGGTTTGGTTTTTAATACTTCTAAATAATGAAGTAAAAATTGATTTGAATAAAGTTTCAAGATAGGATTTCCAGGATACTTGCAATGTTATGGTTGGGAGTAATCTAATTAAACACAAACCTGTAGAGCTTAGATGTCCCCTGCATTCCTAAGCTCTCTCTACTGGTAGGAAATAAGCACTTTTAACATTATGTTAATTTTATCATTAAATGTATGCATCTTACAGTACGGGACAGAAATATTTTATTAAACTTTATTCAATAATTAGTAGGAGTTTTAATGATTTTTTTTTTAACATACAGGTAATTTATTCTCCTTTTCTTTAAATGACATGCAGATATAACTGAACTGCAAGTATGCCTCATGATTGTTGGAAATGCTTTATATAAGCTGGGGTTTGAAGGATGACACACCCAATAAAATATCAACATTTACAGTGAGAATATCTACATCTGAGCCAGTCACCTTTTGCATGCTCAGAATCAACTGGACAAATGAGTACTTTTTCAGTGTGATTAATCTCCTACTAAAGCAGTCATTGAAAACAGATCTAGATGACTGACACCTTAGAAGTGCTGACTTTTTTCTGCTGCTAATAATAAGAGTCAAGGGTGAATGGCTCACTCACACACATATACAAAGCTTGAGGAATAAATCCATCCAGTGGGAGACTGATATTATGAGTAATGTAGGTATAATGTTAACCAACAAAGTATGTTGTATAAAATAAGATAGAAGGTGTACACCAACAGAAGTAGTTCAGAAATAAAATTTAGATTAATTTGAAATTTAACATAAGAAAATGTTTACATGTGCATTTATGAAAGATTTCAAAAAAATATTAATTATCTTATTTTAGTAACAGAAAGAGCTTTAACTAAAATGACTCTTAGGATTTGTTTTTATACAGTATTAGCAGGAAAGAGTATTACTCAACTGTTATAACTGTGCCAGCATACAATATTTTCTACCTTCACACCTTATATTCAGCTGTTCAGAAGGTTGAACTAAGCTTAAAAATCCATTTGATTTTCCTGTCTTTAGATGCATCTGATACCTTGAGAGTTCATAGCCCATAGTCCATAGAAATTAACAAGAAAGTGATGTTTTAATCTTCCTGGTAAAAGAATGTGTATTACACAGTGATCTGACAACGAGGTGAGAACATATTTTCCTAACTCTTCATGCCAGTTAGGTCAAACAGTTTGTGTCATAGTTTGTTCTTACAGTTTTCTATTTCTGAGAGAGGGTATGTAGAAAGACAAAACTGTAGTTTTTGCTGAACAAGCTTGGGAGTTTTATCTTCTTGGTTTAAATATAAAACTCATCATCTTGATATATATTTTTTCAGCTAAGTATCTGTCCTGGTTTGAGCCAGGATGAAGTAAGTTTTCCTTTTTACTGATTTTTTTTTTCCTTCAGTAAGCTTTCTTGTAACTAGCAACAGTGTGTTCTGCTAGGTTGATAAGACACTGGAATGTTTTTCTAACTACTGAGGCTTCAAGGTCGCACCTTCACTCTGCCGGCTCAGACACTATGGGGAGATCTGTGACCCCCCCGTAGGAGGCTGAGTTAGACAGACAGCAAAATTGGCCAAAGATATTCCATTCCATATATCTACGTAAGCTCAGAGGAAGGTCAGAGATCACAGAAGACAACTTCCTTCCTCCTTCTTCTTCCCTTCTCTTCTGTCCACAGCTGGTGTCCGAGGAGGACTCTGTTCATCCATCACTGTCGACCCTTAGGCTTGAGCTCTTCTGACCCTCATCACTCTGTGCTTTCTCCAGCGGCAGCTCCGGGATTCCTCGGGACTCTTCCCAGTTCAGGGAAGTGCTGTGGGAGTTGCTGGGGGTGGGGGGAGGCGAGAGGCTTTTGCCCATACCTGAACATATCTGTATCTAATTGTATATATTTTCTTGTATGATTCATTAGTGTTTTAATTAAAGCTGTGTAGTTTAGTTTTCAATCCAGCCAAGTCTCTCTCTTTTTCTCTCTCTCCTTCCTTATCTGGGTGAGGGGGGAGGGGATCGAGGGCATTGTTGTTGGACCTGAGTCAAACAGTGACAGTATCACTAAATAACTTTGAATATAAAACACCCTGTATTTGTTATGTATTCATAGAAAGATTAGAATATCTCCAAAAACTTTCTTCTTGGTGGGCAGAGTAAAAAGGGTTTTCTCAGATGAAAACTGATCATGATGGCTGTGGCATTCTTTATGGAAAGCGTGGAGCAAGTGCTCTTTGTCCTTTTGTTACAGAAGAGTCAAGTGGTGCATTCTGCAAAAAAATCACCTTTCTTTTCAGCAATGATTCTTTCAAGCCTAAACGTATCTCATTGCAATTAACTTTCTTGAAATCATTAATGCTTTCAACTCTAGGCTATATTACTAAAGTATATATCCTAACTACTTGAACAGAAGAGATGCACTCTTAGCAAAGACTGTGGCAACACATATGGAATATATGTCTGTGATATAATGATGAAAGCCAAGTAAGTTGTTTGTTTTTTTTAATACTGCTGTATTGCAGATGGCTTTTAAGGGCTTGGGGCACTGTGCATACCCATATGGTGCATTGGTAATTCCCCAGCTAGTCTCTGCATAGACCAAAATACTGGAAACTCAGCACCAACAGAGAAATTTGCATCATTGCAAAGTGCAACTAGATGATACTCACAAGGTCATGGGATAATTCAGGCTTGGAGAGACTTGAGGAGGTAACCACAACCACTTCTCAAAACAACTATAGGGTCAAGCCAAGTTGATCCGGCTTTATGCAGTTGGTCCTTGGAAACTTCCAAGGACAGGGTCTACACAGCCTGCTCTCTGGGCAAACCGTTCCGCTTTTGGGCTGCTCTCATAGAAGTTTTTCCTTATCTCTGTGATAACACACATCTTCAATCAGTGGAGGCAGTATCATCTCATCAGACTTAAGATGTGAGTTTCATAGTGCCTGTTTTATGAGTTATCTCCAGCTGTTCCTTCTGGTCAGCCATTTTGGATCTCAAATGTACGTTGGAATATGTGGAAGAGAATAGTATTGAAGGATGTGAACACAGAGTATTGGGTTGAATCCCACAAGTTAAATACAGGTTTAGACAGGTTTAGCAAAATTTAGAAGCCAAGCTGTCATTGAGACATCTGTTTCAGGTTTCAGCTGCAATTCACAAGTTTTATTTTGTTGCTAAATTGTTCTCAGCAGTCAATCAGTCTAGAGAAATGATCTTTAACAGTTTTGGGAAGCAAAGATAGTCCATTTGACATCTGTGAACCTCTAGAACAAGATGGTTAAAATTCTCCTCAGGAAAGCGGCTTTTTCACAGCCTTGTAAAGGTAGTTTTTTTTATTTTAATAGACAAACCTGCCCATGACAAACCAAAGATACCATCCCTTCCTTTTCTTTAGTACATGAAGAGTTAAACATTGCTCATCTTGTAGTGGATGGAGCCAGGAAAACTTTTTACTATTGGATAGTTGTACCAGGCAAGTAAAGCAAGATAACATTTCTACTTTATTGAATTACAGAGTTATTAAAATTTCTCATCACTCTGATGAGAAGTATTTAAAAAAAAAACAAACAAAAAACAACTTACCAAGTTGTTTTATTTTTGTGGTTTTTTTGTTTGTTGGGGTTTTTTTTGTTTGTTAAAGCTGAAAAAGAACCTCCTGCTTCTAAATGGTTAAGAAATTAGTAAGCATGTTATTTTCTAGTTCAAGATTTTTCTCTGCTAGATTCTTTCAAATACCTATTGATTGCAGTAATCTGATCCAAAAGAATAGTGGATATTCTATGTAAAACGGAACAAGTACAGAGAAGAGACTCAAAGAAAATCCTCTTATGACATTCAATGGATTCATAATCAGATAATCAATGTAGGACATACTGTGCTGACCAAACTAGGGGATTTGAAACCTCACCACTGCTTTCCAGGACTTTATTTCAAATCTTGAGACAGTTTTCTCTTCCATATTCACCAGCAGCTCACCCTTATCCACAGGGACCTCCTCACAGAAAGAGATTTTCCCATTAATATTATGATAGCATATTTTTTTTCCAGTTGAGGTAATTTTGGATATCCACTAGATCCACTTTTAATACTACCAGAAAATTTTACTGAACTGCCCACAAAAAGACGAACTACCTCTCCACTGATCACCAAACTTATTTTCCTAGTTTTAAAGTACATTTTTAGAACAAAGAGATTTTAACTTAATGGTCAGTAAAATCTTCTATGGCTTTGGTTGTATGGTTATATGTATCCATATAACCAAATCTATTGCCTTGCTCTCCTATTTTAATCTTACTACATATTTCTTTATTACTGTTTTTCACTTTGATTGGAAACATCAAAAGACTGTTTTGTTACACTAGACCTACAGTATACTACCATTTCCTTCCAAAATATAAAAAATTATCTATTCTCAAAATAAAACATGTTTTCTTTACTATGCATTATTCAATGTCATATGGTCTATCTTCAGAAAATTGATGGTTTCAGAGTATATGATAGAAAAGCCACTATGAGAAATGAATTGCACTGAATTACATTAATGCATGTGAAGACTCCCACTGCACTGCTACATAAATAGAAAAGCAATCTGAATCAGAGATATAAACAACAAAATAAATACAATTTCAAGGACTATTTAGTTTTATTGAATTTAGAAGATTAAATAAATATCCTTACGTTTTATTCTAGAGCCTCTATATCTCAGATTTTGGGGTTTGGGGATGCTAAAAATGCTAATATCCATCCAGAGAGATTTTCAAAGTACCTGGCTATTAAATTACTGATTAGTTTCTATGAGCTTTTGTAAATCCTACTACAGTATTGTCTGCATCTTGAAGTGTCTGAATAACTTTAGAAACCTTGACTGAACTGTTGCTTGCATTTATCACAGAACAGAAAGAATAAAAGCATTAAGTCTAAATTTTGTAATTAAAGTGTCATAATGAGATATAACCAAGATATCATAAACTGCAGTAGCAAAGAATGCTCCTCCAGTCAAACACTCGTGTCAAGTAAGGGGTTTTTTCATATGAGAGACAGATGTTGACTCTTTGTGCAAAAAAAATGTGGTAAAACTACACTATCTGCATCCATCCTATTGCTGGTAATATGCAGGTGCCTTGAGTGAATAGTGGGATGCTGAGGTTTTTTGTGATTCTGACAGAGTCTGTGACTGCTTGGTGCTCTGTAAACAAAAACCTGAGGGCAGGACAAAACAACCCTTTGGTGTAGTTTGCAGTACAAAATACGTATTATCTGAGATCAGGTAATGAATCTGTAGAAATACGACATTCCTTTAGAGTGGGGGTGCAATATATAATAGAAATGCTTTTTATCATCACTATTTTTTTTGCTCCTCATATATCAATTTTCTGAACAGCCAACAGCTAGCTTTATAGCATAGTAGAGAGATGATAAAATTACTATATTATAGAAATGTAAATTAAGAGGAAGATTTTTTTTTTTGTTTCAAGCTGTTTTTATAATAATTAAATATTATATTATCCCATCTTAAAGTAACTCAGTTTTTATGTAAATTTGCCAAATATTTTAATATAGATCCTTTCTTTTCAAAGTATGAATTGATTGTGCAGTTTTAGTGACAATCTGGAAGAGATTAGCTTTGTTTTCTAGAAATTTTTCAGGATACATTAACCAAATTTTTTGTCAATGTTAATATTATGGGAAATTATAAACTATGTCAATAAGCATAGACTAACTTGTTCTACAGTGTTTTGCAAGTGCTGTTGCACACCTTGGTAAAAGAAAATATCCATGGCTTTACAGATTTCACATCCCTCTTATTTTTTTTAATAATGCATGTGATTAGCTTGAATTTTGTTCATCTTCGTATATCAGCAACAAATTACCTCAGGATGAAGTCCAATCATACACTGCTTCTTTGCACAAAAATTCCAGTAACCACTGAAATAATCATAGAATTGGGATTGTAATCTGCAGCTGGATCCTACTTGTTACATTTGCAGTCATTTGCTTATTTTGAAGATGATTGAAAAATTATTACTGTCAAAGTTAAGCTTATTCAAAGAAGATACTGGAAAGATCACTACATGGTTTAAATGAGAGTATATTCTGTCTGCTGTCAATCTGTTTCTCTCCTCTTGACGATGCCTAGAGGTCTAATGAGTTCTTTATCACCAAAGTCCTGAGAAGTGGCATCTCTGAAAAACATGGAGCCGCCCGGCTGAAGCTGTGAGCCTGATGCTGGAACCATTTGATGTGATCTGTGACCTATGTAGTATTAGATTTGCTGCATGCAAGTCCACCTTCTGGCTATACTATCCACAAATATCCAAGAATATAAGAAACGTATCACTGACTACAGCTGGCTAACATTTTATGGGATTTCACTGTCTTGGTCAATTCCATTCTAGGTAGCTAGTCAGAAGATACCATCTACACAAATGTCTGATCTATTTTGAATCATAAGATTAAAAAGATCCCATGCCAGTGAGTTCTATCTGTCAAATTTATGTTTATTGGACCATGCAATTTGTCTAACATCTTGAGCTTTTTTTTTCTCCACATTGAAATTGATCAGATTAATACTGACAAGACAAGCCATTTCTACTACAAAATGAACAGGCTTTGAGCAGTTCACTTAAATTAAAAGCATGCCCACTGTCCTGGTTTGAGCCAGGATGAAGCCAATCTTCCTTTTATTGATTTTTTTTTCTTCAGCAAGCTTTCTTTTAACTAGCACCAGAATGTACCAACTAAGACCAATAACAGTGGAATGTTTTTCTAACTGCTAGGTCTTCAAGGTTGCACCTTTACTCTGCTGGCTCAGCCACTACTGGGAGATCTGCAACCCCCCTGTAGGAGGCTGAGTTAGACAGACAGCAAAATTGGCCAGAGATGTTCCATTCCATGTATCTACGTAAGCTCAGAGGAAGGTCAGAGATCACAGAAGAAAACTTCCTTCCTGCTTCTTCTTCCCTTCTCCAGGGAGGACTCCATCCATCCATCACCATCAAACACCAGCCTCAAGCTCTCCTGACCCTCATCACTCTGGGCTTTCTCCAGCAGCTCCAGGATTTTTCAGGACTGCTCACAGCTCAGGAGATGCTGTGGGAGTTGCTGAAGGTGGGGGGAGGTGAAAGGCTTTTGCACATATCTGAACACATTTGTATATAATTGTATATATTTTCTTATATCATTAGTGGTTAATTAAAACTGTGTAGTTTAGCTTTCAATCCAGCAAAGTCTCTCTCTTTTTCTCTTTCTCCTTCCCTACCTGGGTGGGAGGGGGAGCGGATCAGGAGCATTGTGTTGAACCTGAGTCAAAAGGTGACAACAATTTATGAGGAAATCACTACTAATACAACTACTATATACAGTATGTGAAATTCTTTATGTATACTTGCTAATTCCTTTTGCTGATGGCTACTGATGCAGAGAATAAACACTTAAGTGACTGGCTGGATCAGGATCTAATACCAAACTGTTAATAAAGAAAAAAGCCCCATAGTTTTCTCTACTTTGCTCTATTACAGCGTAAGTCCTGCAAAAATACAAAATACTATTCTTCGTATACATTTCCCTTGTGACATCATAGAGATATGATTTGCAAATTTTACTACATTTTAATAATATATTTAAAGGTAAAAGACAAACAAATAGCTCCAAATTTCTTTATATATTGATACTTTCTAAAATTACAACCCAGAAGAATTGAAACCAAATTCTTCATTCTCTGTAACCCACTACAAAAAATATAAAAAAAGGAATAAGACACCATGAGATGACACCATTTGAAAGAAATTATAAAAATTTAAAGGAAAGAAAAAAAATTAAAATTCAGAACCCTATTCAAATGTCCTCTGGAGCTTTTTCTCATTCATCTTACATTAACTGAGAGAAAGAGAGTACAATGGGATCCTCCTGAAAATGTAAATTACTCTGTAGTAATAAGCTTCAGCAGCTATATATTCTGGATTTAACTGTTAGAACTCAGCTAAGGCAATAAGACCAAATCAGGTCTTAGTTATTTACATTTTTATAGCTCTTGCTAAAGCAATCCTGAATCGACTTTTACTGCCAAGAGATGGCATAAGATAGTATATAAAAACATATTTACTATACTTGGTTTACATTTTGCTTTCAATATGAGTTTTTCCTAAAAATAATTAAAGAATCACAGAATATTCAACAGCCACAATGAATAAACAACTCAGCAAACAAATAAACCCTTTTCAACTGACAAGGAGATTCTGAAAGAGTTGCAATATTGCTGAGGTGATAGCCAATGAGGAAAAAAGGGAAAAAACAGCAAAAGGTAACAGAAATACAATATCCTCAATTGTCTTCTTTCAAAAACAGCTCAGCCTTCTGAAGAAAAAAAGGTACAGCTGTCCCCAAAACAATTTAGTTTATGTCGTAATTTAAACATTGTAAGTCATGTTTTATCCTCAGATAAGTTATTGGAAATGTAGAATCATTATAGAATGGTTTGGGTTGGAAGGTACCTTAAACATCATCTAGTTCCAACCCTCCTGCATGGGCAGGGACGCCTTTCACTAGACCAGTTTGTTCAAAGCCCCATCCAACCTGCCCGTGAACATTTCCAGGTATGGGGTTTCCACAGCCTCCCTGAGCAACCTGTTCCAGTGTCTCACCACCCTCACACTAAAGAATTTCTCCCAATGTCTAACCTAAATCTCCTCACTTCCAGTTGAAAGCCACTACCCCTCACCTTATCACTAAATGCTCATGTAAGAAGTCCCTCCCCAGCTTTCCTTTAGGCCCCATTAGGTACTGGAAGGCCACTATGAAGTCTCCCTGGAGCCTTCTTTTCCCCAGGCTGAACAGCCCCAGCTGTCTCAGCCTGTTTTTTATATCTTCATGGCCCTCCCATGGACTCAATCCAACGCCTCTATGTCGTTATTGTGTGGACACACTACTTTAGGTGGCGTCTCATGAGAGTACAGTAGAGGGGAAGAATCACCTCCCATGACCTGCTAACCACTTATTTTGATGCAGCCCATGACACTGTTGCCTTTCTGGGGTGCAAGTGCACATTGCTGTCTCATTTTTAGCTTCACTTCAACCAACACTCCCTAGTCCTGCTCAGAGCAGTTCTCAATCCATTCTCAACCTGTAATTATTCTTGGGATTGCTCTGACCCGTGTGCAGGACCTTGTACTTGGTTTTATTGAACTTCATGAAGTTGACACAGGCCTTTCTCTCAAGCCTGTCAAGGTCTCTCTGGATGCCCTCACTTCCCTCCAGGGTATTGATCATACCACACAGCTTGGTGAAGATACACTCAGTTCCACTGTCCATGTCACTGAGCAAGATGTTAAAGTCTTTCTGAAGACTGTATTAAAAACACTGAATTGAAAGAAGGCAGACCTGGAAACACTCATCATGAACAGCAATAGTTATGCTGGAAAGGGGTTTCTTCCCCTGTCCTTATATACTCTTACAACATGAAAGTCCAGGTCAAAGCACCACACTGTTAGAGGTCACTCATCCTAGACAATTAAGTCATGCTCCTAATGGCTAGAAAAACTGCAAACTCTCATGCTTTTTCAGCTAGTAGATATTTAAATAAAAACACATCATAATGTAGATCTGCAAGGGTGCATGCACAGAGCACAGCAGAGTTTTATAAGTATAGTATCATACAAACAGTGGAGGTTATTTATTGTCAAGACAGTATTAACAAGAGAAAAATACTTAGTTGTTAAACATGAGAAGATAGAAAATAAATAGCCATAACCTTACAAAGGCCTCATGTCTCCTAGTGCCCTTATTTCTGTTAAGCTTTTTTTGACACATAACCACCTCTCCAAGCAAGAGGACAGTCAGAAAAATCCACACTGAAGGTTACTGTGAAGGTGTGTAAGAGTTCTCGAAGTATATTACTGAAAATGATTTTCTTCAAAAAAAGTCTATTTTGTTCAACTTCACCATAGAAAGGAGAGTTGAAGCACACAATTGCAGGGATGTCAGTCAAATCACAGGGGAAATCTCAAAACAGATGGGATTTCTGGATCTTCCAGCATTCTTTAGCCTCCCATGTTTTTGTTCTCCAGCTGAGTTGTCACATACAAATCTGTGTGTGGGTATGAAGAATAGACTTTAGCCTGTGACCTTTATACCTGCTATAAATCCTGTGAAACCCCCTCTGAGGGCTGCTGCCCAGGTGTATGTGATTCCTGCACCAGTACCTGCAGCTCCCAGGTGATGCAGTGCCAGGCTTGGTGCTCCTTAATACCCTGTCTGTGCTTAGTAACACCTGAACAGGTTGTGCAAGGGTAAAAAGATAAAACCCTAGGCTAAACAATCCTAGCTTAGTGACTCCTCTGTCTTCTCTGCCTCCTTCCCCAAAATGTATGAGATAATAACCACTAACCCTTAGAAGGGTCTTGCTGTTAGCTTTAGATTTTGCCCAGATGTAATGGGACATGTCCCAAAGCTTTCTTTGGAACTAGAGTGGAAGCAAGTACATGAAAACTTTAAAACTTCATAACGTCTAGGAGGAGGGTTTTTTGGTTGTTTTTTTTTTTGTTGTGTGTGGTTTTTTGTTTGTTTGTTGGTTGGTTTTTGGTTCTGGTTTTGTTGTCTTTTTCTTTTGTTTGTGTGTGTGTTTTGTTGTTGTTTGTTTGGGGGTTTGTTTGTTTGTTTTTAAATAACTTTTTTTCCCTAGTTAAAAACATAGAATGCATCATTTCTGTGACAAGCATAGAGCTAATGTACATTGTAGAACAGATTCTGTCTTTGGAGATTTTATATATTCCCTGCTCAATAAATTATTTATGTTTCATACAATTAATTTAGTGAAAAAGGATGCTGAGAAAAAGCTTTTCAATCAGGAGGAGCCAGTAGGATAGCAGTCTATTTATACAAAAATTCCAGGATATGAGAGAGGAAGGAGATGTTCACTTTTAAGGTGAAAACTCCTGGCAGCTATGAGTAAGATACAAAACATTCCTTACAGCCCTACTCCTTTTTAAATTTTCTTTATGCTGATACTTTATGCCAAAGTTTCATAGAGTAACAAAGAGTAGTAGTAGGATTTAAGGTAGTCATCGATAATGCTGAGGGCAGTCAGAAAGAAAACCAACAACAATAATAATACAGCCCTCTAGTAACTGGGTTAAAAAAAATAAAACCTTTTTCTTTACATCCTCACACTTGGTTTTTTTGCCTGTTAGGAAAAGGGTACAAAACCTTAATCCCTTGTGTGGAAGTTATTTCACCTTGTCAGTGAGAAACAAAGATGAATCAGAGTAAAGACACCTTGCTGGTTTACAGGTCAGGATATTCACCTGAAGAGGTCAGAGAAGGTAGTTCCAATCTTTGCTCCCAGGACTGTTCTGTTTGGTTTTGGTTTGCTGCTTTGAAAACACAGAAACAAAAATGACCTAGAAGGAAGCTACAACACTGAAAAGTATTGTCAAATATAAATCTCCAAATTATTGGATTTTTTAGAAAACACATTCCATATATAAATTAACATAATTATGTGCTAGACAGTCATAGCATTTTTCTAAACAACTAAGCCACAACTAAGTCATAATGGTGTCCAAGTAGCATATGAAATGCAGGTTTGATTTGGAAGTTTTAAATTTTGCATCAGTTTGGTTGACCTCCTTATTTGTATTTGGCTGTTTATTACAGTTTTGTGATATGTAGAA
>NW_009953496.1:19428562-19432853 GCF_000747805.2 Chaetura pelagica
ATGAGAGCAGAGCTCCAAACTGTAATATGCTGTCAGAGGTAGCTGTGGCTTTCACATCCGTCGGTTAAGGCAGCTGTTTTAATAAAACATATTGTCTCAGAAGAAATGTGTGGCTTACTTTTCAGTCCCATAGTGTCAACAAAAGTAATGAAAATTACCAGAATACATCTGAAAGTTCAGTATCAATTTAGCCTGAAGTATGGCCAAAAAATCAATTATTTGTTGCCTGAAAAGTAACAATGCTTGCACAACTTTAGATGGATGGAAAAAATGAAAAAGTACAAGGTACGTTTACCCTTCTCTACCTGTACTTATATTCTCAGTGCAGTGCAAAAGAGAGAAAAGGTCTAGCGAGACTTACCATGTGGGGAAAAAAAAAACCCAAACACTTCTGGGCTCTTTAAAAATCTACTTTTCTATTTCTAATGGAAGAATATAGGGTGAATTCTGTACTCATTTTGGGACCAAAATGGTGACTGAATAGAAATCCATGCCTTTAAACACGACTTACATTTGAAAATTTCTTTGGAAATCTGCCAATTTTGATTATAGGGATTGTTTTTAAAAATCCTAGGGGAGTTGCACGATATCCATTGTGACAAGAAATGTAATTAACTCATGCATACCAGTTAAATTGTAGCTGACAAATGCAATTATATGACATGTGTTTCAGTTAAATATGCACTTTAAAGTGTTCTTAAACAAACTAAAACCAAAATCAAAATATCACATGGCAGTGCCACAGGTCAGGTTTGTTGCACAATCTTTCCTTTTGATAAAAATTAATATGTGATTTATTTCCTTTAGCAACAAACAGTTAAGACACCAAAAGGTAGGACTTCTTGGCTTGCTTTAATTTCCTTTTGGTAGTGCAGAAGTTGGCTGCATCGATAAATAATAATTATTAGAAGTGTGTATTTCATTCCAATTCTTCTGAGATACTGTTCACTAAATAACAGAGACCACTAATTACTGCTAATCTTTTTTAAATGCCCCCATTTCGCTCCTACTTTCAGCTTTCAATTTTTGAAAGTAGCTACTGCATTTTAAATGTCAAAACATAAATAATTCTAATGCTAAAAAGAACTCAATTATCCTGCCAGTCACACACAGCAAACAGATATCCTAGTGCATTTTTCAAAATAACAGCTTTATATAAAGGAAAGCAAATGAACAAACAAAAAACCAAATAGTAAAGCTTAAGCATAGTTTGTTACTTTTATTAGAAAATGTGAACTATAGCAGGATGACTTGACCCCTTGAAATATGTCAATGTGCTATATAACATGTTGCTCTGTGTTGTGTTTTAGGTTTTTGGGGTTTATTTTCCCATGTTTCTTTTCAAGCAATGAGTACCACATAGATGTCATTGTGAGGTACCACCACTATATAGCACATTAGTGATTTTGGTGAGTTTGCTGTATTTAAAGGTAGAGTTTGGACAGATCAAACACACCAGAACAACAAAACAGTCTATGAAACTCATTTCTGTAATGCTGTCCTTGACCATCCCAAAATATCTCTACTTCATTGTGCTGCTACAGTAAGTAACAAAAGTGCAACTGAGGATGGAGACAGAGGAGGAACAGCACCATCATCTTGGCTGTGCGTGCAATAGAGAAGCAGAGCACAATGTTTTCTGGGTATGTGATTTCTGTGATTTTTTAGTTCAGAATTTTCACTTGCCTACGAAGTGTAATTCTCAAATGAGTGCATTAGAAAAAGCTTATTATAACTGTTAGAAAAATGTAAAAGTTCTTTCACCAGTACAAGTAATTTTCACATTCCATGAAAGCCAGTGTCTTAAATCTGTTGGTAACATTCTTCACAACATTAGCTAATAAGTTATATAATAAATTTAATAAAGGCTAGGGGAAAAACATTCAAGACTGAATAGTCTATAAAGCATACTCAATAATTACCAGCATTTTTAATAGATTATGTCTTACTATGGGCATTAAAAGCAACAGGATGAAAGATACAGTAATATATTTTCTAGTCTATTTTTCATCATCATTGGTTCCTATGTGAGTTCAATCTGCTCCCTTGGGCGAGCCCCTAGGAAAATCTTCTCTCCTGCCCTGAAGAAGTTTATTCATGTTGCACAGAATATCAGTGCTGATAACCATTTCTTCATCCAAGTGGCAGGTTTTGGCGAGGCACAGAGCTTCTACAAAATACAGGCTGTCGAACTTCAACATTCATTTTCAACCAAGAATATACCCTGGGTTGAATAATCAGTTGATTGCAATATCAGCACTCATTTCAGTGCTACAGACTGCTAACACATTCTCCTTTGGCAGCTATTTGTTCAGAAAAGATAAATGAGGGTTAGAGAAGTCATTGTTATAAGGAAAAAACCTCCTCATGCCAATCATAGGACACTTCTAAATTTTTAAAGCCTTTACAAATAAAAGATACTTGTCATGCCTCTAGTATTGTGTAATTTCTTAAAGTTCATTTGATTACTTCATTTGATTTTGGCTGTTGACATTTACCAAAAACTGAATATCCATGGAATGCCAGGCCATGTACTCCCGCTAAAACAATGAATGGAAATTATTCAACTGCAGCAAAAAGTACTAAGTGCATCAACTGCTGATGCTGAGCCCTGATTACCCATTAACGCAGTGCATGTCTAATGCTTGGAATACAGAGCAGTTCTAGGAAATCCCATTTCCCAGTTTGTGACCAGTTTCTTTAAACACCTTGGTAAGAAAATCTAAATTAAGACCTGCCACTGCCTGTTCTTACAAACAATAGAGGTTTATATTTATCTTTAAAAAGGAAAAATCTTCTCAAGCTAGTTTGAACTGCTGGCAGTTTACTGATATTTTAATTTTTTATATTTTTCCCCCCTTTTTTAGTACTGTTGTTGCTATGGTGATTTGCCACTAGGTCTGCAAGTAGGTACTTTCAGCACTGGTTATATTCTTTCATCTTAGCTGTCAAAGGGGTGCCAGGCCAGCATGTTTGGTGTTATACCCTATTAATTTTCTACTGTGAGCCACAGTGCACTTCTCTGTGTCACAGGAAAGCTACTAGAAAGCATTTGGGGTACTTTGCTGGATTTTAAAGCAAAATTCTACACTAGCTACCCATATAACAGGATCTAATTTATTGTAATTAGCATAGTTGCATCCTAAAGCTCTGTCCAGGTAAACTTGTACTGAAGTCCAAAGGGAGTTGATAGGGATGAGAATTTCTAGATTTGTCCATGGTGAAAAATTTTGTATAGTTAGCCACCTTAGTAATGATTTGAGGCAAATATTTAAAGATTTAACACTGCACCCTTAAGTAATATAAACCAAAGTAGGAAAAGTCACTTTCAGGAAGCTTTATTCAACCCTTCCATTCGATAACCGTTTCATTTTGTCCACCACTGTCTTGTTGTCTACACCAAGAAAGCATTGAGAAGAAACAGTGAATACTTAATATACCAAAAATGAGTTGGCTTTCAGAAAACTTTTTTTAATAACCTTTAAATGCTATGGAACTTTGTATTTTAAATAGAAAAAATGTACTAATTTATTAAGTATTCATTCATATTTGCATGGCTACAGGATACAGATGAAAGCAGAACATCACATGACCTTTTCTTATATAAAGAAATTATGGAAATAAATGAATTCTCCATGCCTGCATTTTGTTACTCTTAAGCTGTTAAGGGTGCATTGTCACACGTGAAATACAAAAGTAGCCTTTTCAGCAGCTACTGTGTCTCTGGTCTCACTGAAATAATTCACTGACATACTTTCTGGGCATATACTTGCAGTGAAAAACAAGAGAAAAAACTAGAATAAAAGAGTACTTGCGTACAAGCAGAAGGGAAGCAAAATGAGATTCTGTAATCCTAGTTTTTGCAAAGAACATCTAGTACTTTGTTTATTCAATGTGTGATTGAAGTTTCTTGGACTGTCTCTCAGGGCTCCATGAAAGACATATACTTGCAGTGAAAAACAAGAGAAAAAACTAGAATAAAAGAGTACTTGCGTACAAGCAGAAGGGAAGCAAAATGAGATTCTGTAATCCTAGTTTTTGCAAAGAACATCTAGTACTTTGTTTATTCAATGTGTGATTGAAGTTTCTTGGACTGTCTCTCAGGGCTCCATGAAAGAAGACTAAAAAAAGGAAAGTGCAGTTATGAAAGATATGCACAGCAAATAAATTGTTCATCCCTTAATCAAAGAAATTATATTCTTGCTGGCTAAGTAAGTGGGAATAGACAGAAACATTGTCACAAACCTCCAAGCAGGTTGCAGAGTCAGGAAGTCATTCTGGTTTCAGGGAA
>NW_009953496.1:19432896-19473865 GCF_000747805.2 Chaetura pelagica
ATGAGAGCAGAGCTCCAAACTGTAATATGCTGTCAGAGGTAGCTGTGGCTTTCACATCCGTCGGTTAAGGCAGCTGTTTTAATAAAACATATTGTCTCAGAAGAAATGTGTGGCTTACTTTTCAGTCCCATAGTGTCAACAAAAGTAATGAAAATTACCAGAATACATCTGAAAGTTCAGTATCAATTTAGCCTGAAGTATGGCCAAAAAATCAATTATTTGTTGCCTGAAAAGTAACAATGCTTGCACAACTTTAGATGGATGGAAAAAATGAAAAAGTACAAGGTACGTTTACCCTTCTCTACCTGTACTTATATTCTCAGTGCAGTGCAAAAGAGAGAAAAGGTCTAGCGAGACTTACCATGTGGGGAAAAAAAAAACCCAAACACTTCTGGGCTCTTTAAAAATCTACTTTTCTATTTCTAATGGAAGAATATAGGGTGAATTCTGTACTCATTTTGGGACCAAAATGGTGACTGAATAGAAATCCATGCCTTTAAACACGACTTACATTTGAAAATTTCTTTGGAAATCTGCCAATTTTGATTATAGGGATTGTTTTTAAAAATCCTAGGGGAGTTGCACGATATCCATTGTGACAAGAAATGTAATTAACTCATGCATACCAGTTAAATTGTAGCTGACAAATGCAATTATATGACATGTGTTTCAGTTAAATATGCACTTTAAAGTGTTCTTAAACAAACTAAAACCAAAATCAAAATATCACATGGCAGTGCCACAGGTCAGGTTTGTTGCACAATCTTTCCTTTTGATAAAAATTAATATGTGATTTATTTCCTTTAGCAACAAACAGTTAAGACACCAAAAGGTAGGACTGCTTGGCTTGCTTTAATTTCCTTTTGGTAGTGCAGAAGTTGGCTGCATCGATAAATAATAATTATTAGAAGTGTGTATTTCATTCCAATTCTTCTGAGATACTGTTCACTAAATAACAGAGACCACTAATTACTGCTAATCTTTTTTAAATGCCCCCATTTCGCTCCTACTTTCAGCTTTCAATTTTTGAAAGTAGCTACTGCATTTTAAATGTCAAAACATAAATAATTCTAATGCTAAAAAGAACTCAATTATCCTGCCAGTCACACACAGCAAACAGATATCCTAGTGCATTTTTCAAAATAACAGCTTTATATAAAGGAAAGCAAATGAACAAACAAAAAACCAAATAGTAAAGCTTAAGCATAGTTTGTTACTTTTATTAGAAAATGTGAACTATAGCAGGATGACTTGACCCCTTGAAATATGTCAATGTGCTATATAACATGTTGCTCTGTGTTGTGTTTTAGGTTTTTGGGGTTTATTTTCCCATGTTTCTTTTCAAGCAATGAGTACCACATAGATGTCATTGTGAGGTACCACCACTATATAGCACATTAGTGATTTTGGTGAGTTTGCTGTATTTAAAGGTAGAGTTTGGACAGATCAAACACACCAGAACAACAAAACAGTCTATGAAACTCATTTCTGTAATGCTGTCCTTGACCATCCCAAAATATCTCTACTTCATTGTGCTGCTACAGTAAGTAACAAAAGTGCAACTGAGGATGGAGACAGAGGAGGAACAGCACCATCATCTTGGCTGTGCGTGCAATAGAGAAGCAGAGCACAATGTTTTCTGGGTATGTGATTTCTGTGATTTTTTAGTTCAGAATTTTCACTTGCCTACGAAGTGTAATTCTCAAATGAGTGCATTAGAAAAAGCTTATTATAACTGTTAGAAAAATGTAAAAGTTCTTTCACCAGTACAAGTAATTTTCACATTCCATGAAAGCCAGTGTCTTAAATCTGTTGGTAACATTCTTCACAACATTAGCTAATAAGTTATATAATAAATTTAATAAAGGCTAGGGGAAAAACATTCAAGACTGAATAGTCTATAAAGCATACTCAATAATTACCAGCATTTTTAATAGATTATGTCTTACTATGGGCATTAAAAGCAACAGGATGAAAGATACAGTAATATATTTTCTAGTCTATTTTTCATCATCATTGGTTCCTATGTGAGTTCAATCTGCTCCCTTGGGCGAGCCCCTAGGAAAATCTTCTCTCCTGCCCTGAAGAAGTTTATTCATGTTGCACAGAATATCAGTGCTGATAACCATTTCTTCATCCAAGTGGCAGGTTTTGGCGAGGCACAGAGCTTCTACAAAATACAGGCTGTCGAACTTCAACATTCATTTTCAACCAAGAATATACCCTGGGTTGAATAATCAGTTGATTGCAATATCAGCACTCATTTCAGTGCTACAGACTGCTAACACATTCTCCTTTGGCAGCTATTTGTTCAGAAAAGATAAATGAGGGTTAGAGAAGTCATTGTTATAAGGAAAAAACCTCCTCATGCCAATCATAGGACACTTCTAAATTTTTAAAGCCTTTACAAATAAAAGATACTTGTCATGCCTCTAGTATTGTGTAATTTCTTAAAGTTCATTTGATTACTTCATTTGATTTTGGCTGTTGACATTTACCAAAAACTGAATATCCATGGAATGCCAGGCCATGTACTCCCGCTAAAACAATGAATGGAAATTATTCAACTGCAGCAAAAAGTACTAAGTGCATCAACTGCTGATGCTGAGCCCTGATTACCCATTAACGCAGTGCATGTCTAATGCTTGGAATACAGAGCAGTTCTAGGAAATCCCATTTCCCAGTTTGTGACCAGTTTCTTTAAACACCTTGGTAAGAAAATCTAAATTAAGACCTGCCACTGCCTGTTCTTACAAACAATAGAGGTTTATATTTATCTTAAAAAAGGAAAAATCTTCTCAAGCTAGTTTGAACTGCTGGCAGTTTACTGATATTTTAATTTTTTATATTTTTCCCCCCTTTTTTAGTACTGTTGTTGCTATGGTGATTTGCCACTAGGTCTGCAAGTAGGTACTTTCAGCACTGGTTATATTCTTTCATCTTAGCTGTCAAAGGGGTGCCAGGCCAGCATGTTTGGTGTTATACCCTATTAATTTTCTACTGTGAGCCACAGTGCACTTCTCTGTGTCACAGGAAAGCTACTAGAAAGCATTTGGGGGACTTTGCTGGATTTTAAAGCAAAATTCTACACTAGCTACCCATATAACAGGATCTAATTTATTGTAATTAGCATAGTTGCATCCTAAAGCTCTGTCCAGGTAAACTTGTACTGAAGTCCAAAGGGAGTTGATAGGGATGAGAATTTCTAGATTTGTCCATGGTGAAAAATTTTGTATAGTTAGCCACCTTAGTAATGATTTGAGGCAAATATTTAAAGATTTAACACTGCACCCTTAAGTAATATAAACCAAAGTAGGAAAAGTCACTTTCAGGAAGCTTTATTCAACCCTTCCATTCGATAACCGTTTCATTTTGTCCACCACTGTCTTGTTGTCTACACCAAGAAAGCATTGAGAAGAAACAGTGAATACTTAATATACCAAAAATGAGTTGGCTTTCAGAAAACTTTTTTTAATAACCTTTAAATGCTATGGAACTTTGTATTTTAAATAGAAAAAATGTACTAATTTATTAAGTATTCATTCATATTTGCATGGCTACAGGATACAGATGAAAGCAGAACATCACATGACCTTTTCTTATATAAAGAAATTATGGAAATAAATGAATTCTCCATGCCTGCATTTTGTTACTCTTAAGCTGTTAAGGGTGCATTGTCACACGTGAAATACAAAAGTAGCCTTTTCAGCAGCTACTGTGTCTCTGGTCTCACTGAAATAATTCACTGACATACTTTCTGGGCATATACTTGCAGTGAAAAACAAGAGAAAAAACTAGAATAAAAGAGTACTTGCGTACAAGCAGAAGGGAAGCAAAATGAGATTCTGTAATCCTAGTTTTTGCAAAGAACATCTAGTACTTTGTTTATTCAATGTGTGATTGAAGTTTCTTGGACTGTCTCTCAGGGCTCCATGAAAGACTAAAAAAAGTCTAGAAGACTAAAAAAAGGAAAGTGCAGTTATGAAAGATATGCACAGCAAATAAATTGTTCATCCCTTAATCAAAGAAATTATATTCTTGCTGGCTAAGTAAGTGGGAATAGACAGAAACATTGTCACAAACCTCCAAGCAGGTTGCAGAGTCAGGAAGTCATTCTGGTTTCAGGGAAGAACGAAGACTTCATATAATAAGAACAGAAAGAGTGAAAATGAAGAACTGGAAAAAAAAAAAAAAAAAATCATCAAAACCCAGAAATAGTAGAAGTAGAAACCAGAAATATTCAGGACATCTGTGCCCTGTAGCTTCCCTCCACCCTTCAGTTGTTCAGTAAAATGGACGTGTAATATTTGCAAGAGCTTTCATTTATCAGTCATAGGAACTGATTTCAGATCAGAAGGCAAAGTTCATAGACATTCACCAAAATTAAAAGTTATATAAAATATAGAAGATACACTTGAAAATCTATGTTTATGAAATTCAGATTTTTCTTTGGTACGTATTTAGCAGCTGTAGTTGCACAAAGGTACAGAGCATAAGTTAATAAGATTTTTTTTTTGTCCAGTCATGAAACTGGTCAGAATTTTTTATATTTCTCTGAGCTTCTCATTTTGTCTGCTGCTTAAAACAAGCCAACATCAACATTAACAAACTCAGAAAATTCATGCTCATTAAGCTGTGGAGTAAATCTACTTAGAGTATTCTGATTACTCAGGTAAGAAACCTTTCTTGTCAAAAGCCATTGCTCTTCAACTGAATTAAGGAGTGTTGCCTTTTTAATGAAGAATTATTATTTTACTGAAAATGTTATGAAGGACAATGGTCCTTCAAAGGAAGAAAGAGCAGCAGAAACTGGTATTTCACATTTAATCAACTGAAAGTATGCAACTATTTATGGCATTCTCTAAAGGTCGTTTCAATATAAATCAGAGACTATGTTTGCAAGCTTCACTTGGAACAGGTAATACAAAGTGTACATCTTTAACTTTAGCATCACTGTCCTTAATGAGCAGCTGATCAATGTATGGATCTGTAAAATCAAAATAATTTTTGCAAGGCCTACGTTTTTCTTCCTTGCTCTAATAACACATAGGCACCTGCACAATTATCTGTAGCTAATGTAAGAATTGCAGCTTTTCTTGGTTCCACATTTTAGTAGGCTCTACCTTGGAATGCTGTCTTACTCAGACACAATTTTTGATGTCAAGAATAGTTAAAATTGGTTTTCATAAATCTCTGGTTTATGGCACATTTGCTAGATCTTCTGAGTAGATACAATTTGAGAAAGATTTCTTATTCTTGTTTGATTATGATTACATCAGTAATTGGATGTCAGAATTTCTGTCTACTGCCTGACGTGGTTGTCTGAGCTGTGTTAGCTGAAAGAAGACTGAAGTGCAAAAAAGCAGTGGTTTTCACTTACCTCATTTCTTACAGATGGACTTAGTCTTTCAGTAACCCTCACAAAACTGTCATATACTAGCTAAAGAGATTTGCCGCCTTTGAAATACAGTTGCTCAATTGTGCATTGTGAGAGCTGACAAGTAACTGAGAATTTCATTTTTTCCTATATCCCAGTTAGATGTTTACTTTAGGATTATATAAACCTCTTTTATGCTCTTTCATACACATAAATAGTTTTGCTGGTCTAACTTAGAATCACTCTGGCACATATTTTGTTGAGTTTTTGTAACTTATATCCTGTTATTCCCAAATAAGACATCACAAGATTACTTTCAAAGTTTAGCATTGAAATAGATGAACACAGACTATAAAATTGTATGGTAAGAGTCCTCATTGGTATTGGTTGAATGAATCATATTCAAAAGCCAATAGTTTGTTCCTTATGGGCTATGCTGCTTTGCTGATAGGATTAGCAAACAAATTGATAAATAAATCTCCCTTGAAATAAGAATGTTTAAACTTACAGTAGTGTTTTATTGGTTTGTTTATTCACTATTTTAACTTTGGAAATTTCTTTGTAAGGACCTTCTCTAAGTAAAGAGAGCTTTTGTTTGTTATTTTCAGCATAATAGACTGCTCTTTAACTTAAGATATGTTTGTTTCCAAAGTAAGGTAATAGATTTTATATACATACTTGTTCCAGACAGCAGACTAGAAATAAGCCCATTATTTTCACAAGGTTTGTGTACTCATTCAACCTACAGAACATCAATGCACAGGAAGTATGACACCAAATAGTAGGCAACGTGTTATCAGTTTAATGCATTTCTAGATCTATGAAGCATCAGCTTAGTGATAATGACAAAAGTGTGTTGCAAATGGGTTGTACCTTCATTAGCCCAGAGACCTCCCTTGTATAGTTGCAACAATTCACAGATTTAGCACTTTTAACTCCAAGAAATGCAGTCCTCTAATATATATATAGAAAGACACAGTTTTTCCTGCCCCCATCATGGTCTGTTGTTATTTATAATTTTGTGCTAACTCTCAGTGCAAGAAGCAGAGCAAATAAAGACCACTGGATGAGGGAAAATGGGCAGATTTCCTTACCCATGGAGACACAGCAGAAACAAAAGTAGCCCTCACCCTTTGGGGAGTGTGGCTCAAACTGTGCAGTAAGAATGACTTAGCCTCTTTGATGAGAAGTTCATTAATACTTATATATTTGTTACCTTTTAGAGAGAATGGGATAGGTGGTACATTGCAAGGCAACAGTTCTGCAAGTCATAAAGAAAGGAAATAAAAACATACAAAAAAAAAAAAATTGACGGGTTATATCACAGGCAGAGAATAGTAAAAAAAAAAAAAAAAAAAAAAAAAAAAAGTGTTTGTTTTGTTTTGATTTTCCTGAAGAAGGGATCTTCATGAAAGCAAAAACTGTATGTGCAATGGACCTATCTAACATCTTTATTGTTCTGTCTCCATTACAAACACAAATTAAAAGTCAGACATCTATAGAATCTTTGAGATCAATATATAGCCCAGAAAGCAGAACTATTAGAAGTTCTCCCAGTCAGGGTCATCCATCACCCTGATCATTTCACCTAGCAGAGCATGACCAGTGAAATACTCTACATTTGGCATTGTAATATGCATTCAGCTGGAGGTTTGCCACCTTATATAATGTAACACCTATCCCTGAAACAGTCTTGTTGCCATCACAACAGTAAGATCTATACAGTTGCAGTGACCCAGTGGCCCAAGTACTGGCACTCGAATACTAATGTAACTTCCTAGAAGGGAAGATAAACCAAGCATACCTACAGTGTAAAGTCAGAAAACTGCTCAGAAGGCATAAATTAGATTTCAAGGATCCTTATGGAGACTCCGGACTGAATTAGATGCTTCCAAGTGGAAATCAGGAAGCCAGTGATGAAAGAAGAGAGAACTAGTGTGAGTGAGAATAGTCCTAAGCATAGTGTATATGTAATTGTGATGCTTCAGAAAGCTTGTGCTATGTGAGTAAGGCTGCATTTCTTGCAGTTTGAAACCAAGCAGCTGGGCCTTTATACAAGGATAATTATCCAACTGTGCAGAGATTAAGCTTTTCAAAGCCCAGAAGCCAAATGAAGTATCCAATTTGCCTAGAAAATTATCCTAAAAAATGGACAACCTGGATTAAATTCCTGTCATATTCTGCTCAGAATTAATCACAGAATATTAGGGGTTGGAAGGGATCTCTGAAGATCATCAAGTCCAACCCACCCTGTCAAAGCAGGACCAAAAACTAGGGCAGATCACTCAGAAAGGCATCCAGATGGGTCTTGAAAGTCTCCAGAGAAGGAGATCCCACAAACTCTCTGGGGAGCCTGTTCCAGTGTTCTGTAACCCTCACAGTGTGACAGTGCCTTAACCTATAGTTCTTTCGGTGCAGTGCAAGGAAAGAGGGAGTGAGCCTTATTCATCCAGCCAATACTGAAGCCAAAGAACAACAGCCAAGAAGAGCTACTTGCTCCCCAGTGATAAAGATGTTCAGGGTCAAAGTGACAGCTCAGCATTATTGTCCCTGCTGCTAAGAGTGTGTGTGCATGTACACTTACCAGTCCCTAGATGAATATCAGGTTTGTGACAAAGATGTCCAGCAATAACCTATTTCTAGAGTGTGGTAAAATACTCTATAGGGAGTATGGAATTCATTACAGAGCAGTAGATGTATGTCAGATAATAGAATCACAGAGTGGCTGAAGTTGGAAAGGATCCCTGGAGGTCATTCAGTCCAACAGTTGTGCTCAAGTAGTTTCACCCTAAACAGATTGTCCAGGACTATATCTATTGCGTATCTCCCAGGAGAGATACCCCATAGCCTCTTTGGATAACCTGTGCCAATACTTGCTCACCTTCACAACAGGGAAGTGTTTCCTTATGTTCAGACAGAGCCTCCTGTATGTATGAAAACATTCAGCAAGTACAAAATCTATCATTTTTATTTGTATGTCAGGTTGACTAAACCATGTAAGATTGACACCTCTGATGATTTGGTGAGAGTCCTTTTTCCCAAAATGTCAACATTAGAAAGGTTCAGAAAAGTCTAGGTTCTTTCCAGGCTTCCTGCACAATAGGGTTAAATGAATTTAAAAATTACTAAAATGTGTAAGTGTTAATTAAAAGTCTTCTTCAAGTACAGAAAGTAAAGCTGAAAAAATTTGAATGGTGAGTAGAATAGAGATTAGAATGAGAAATCATATGCAACCCGATTTGCATTAGTTACTAATACACTTCCTGATGATTAACATTATTAATCAGGTAAGGCATACGGAGAATAGCAAGGAGATTTTCCTCTCAGCAACAGATTTACACAAGAAAACAATCATGGAAATTTTCTGTATTCAGCTTGGAATGGTATCAGATAGATAACTTAAAGCTCCAGCATTTCAAACCCCTTTTCCTGCCAAATTTAGGATGGCTGGTGAATGGTCAGGGTGAAATCCAGAACTTCGTTTAATCATTTAACATATTTTATTTATTTATGTAATCATGGAAGAGGGTGGGGGAGAGAAAATTGTAAAATAATTAGGAGAGAGTAATTATCACAAGGAAACGTATAGTTTTTGCAAGTTGTATTCCAAATATTGTCACTAATCCAACAACTTCTATCTGAACTGTCTTTTTAGTTCTCTAGCACAGTAAGCAATTCTCACTTGTTACAGGAAAGGAAGGCTGGACATTTTCACTTTGGTGGCATTCACAAAAAAAAAAAAAGTAAGTGTCAGAGAGCAGTCAGTTCCCTCTTTGCACTTTCTTCTCCTTGCAACTCTATTTACATTTTTGTTTTCACTTTAGCACTTTGACTCAATTTTGTGTCTTTTTTATGCCTCTGTGCTCCTGATACCAAGACAGATACTATTAAAAAAAAAAAGAGGGAGACATGTTAAACCAATCAAAAGGTCAGATTTCTGCTGTTATTACTGGTACTGGTCTTGCTCATGTGCCCCATCAGATCTGTATTTGCCATAGACACTACTATCCACAGGATAAAGTATGTAGCTTTAGGTATTGTGTTGGAGCAAATCCAAGCTCCAGTTGATGATCAAAGGCACATACAGCTGCAGAAGCATGGGCAATAGACACAACTCACAAGCTGTCTGCAATGCCAAGAGAAAGTGAAATGTTTGACAGAGAAAAATAGGTGCTGGCAAAATTGCTTGATCTGCATGTTAAAGGGAAAATTGAAATCATACTTCCATAAAATTGAGATATTAATCAATGACGGGATGTTACTGTGTATTGGAGCCACAAATTCCTCCAAGAATTCCTTTGGCTAAGAATCTGAACTAAGTCTTAAAATAACCCAGTTTGGAAATGGCCTGAAGGAAATAAAAGCTTTTGTTTTTCTTTTTCTTGCTGAAATTTGCTGGTCTTCCACCAATTTTCAGGAAAAAATAATTAAAAAAATACTTAAACAATTTAGTTGTCTTCCCCAAATAACCACCTTCAACAACTACAAAACTAGTGTTAAAATCAAATTTCATTTTTTTTAAAAAACATAAAACTAAAAAGAGGAAGGAGAAAAGGAAATTGAAATCTGAAAGAGCATTCAGCAAGAGTAGAGGCCATCATTTCATTAACAAGGGAAATAAAAGTGATGGTTTGTGTTTCTGCATTTAACTCAGTACTCAGCTGACAGGTTATGCAACTTCTGTATTGCAGTTTTTCCACCCATAAGGTATGTCTAGTGGAATATTGTAAGGATTCATGTATTTCTTCTCCACTTTGAGATCTTCGGTTCTAACTGGTTGTCTCACTGAAGAAGCTCCTTATAGCATAATCACAGAATGTTAGGGGTTGGAAGGGACCTCTGGAGACCACCAAGTCCAACCCCCCTCCCAGAGCAGGAACACTACAGAATCTAGGACAGGTCACTCAAACACATCCAGAGGGGTCTTGAAAGTCTCCAGAGAAGGAGATTCCACAACCTCTCTCTTATGGGACATCACACAAAATTAATATGCAACAAAGGCATTTTCTTTGGGCTATTTGTTTTATTTTTCAGTGCCTAAACAAGTCAGTATATATTCATGGGATAAGTGTCACTTTCTACATGTTAGATGATTTATTTATTTTTTTTCATCTCAAAGGATAAGGAATATTTTAGGAAAAAACTTAAGTAGGAATGTATTTGGGAAAATACATCTTATTATTTAAGTTGATGTCTCTTTCTGCTTATTTATGCATAATGATGTAAAGTATTCTTTAGGAGCAGGATGAGAAAACCTTATAAGTCAGAAAATTCAGTTCTGTCCAACACTCAGCACTGACAGTGGCTGAATTAATATCAGTCTGTGCCTAACGGAGCTGAGAACAACATATGCATGAACCATAGTCACTAGTCAGTGATAACTTGGCTGAGAGTTTAAGCCAATAAACAGTCATCTGAAAGCTCTTGGATATCAGTTCCACCTCTTGACAAATATTTGCTTTATCTTGCAAACACAGATATTTGCAGAAGCAGAGACTGTCAGTGTGGCATTGGACCTTTAAATAAGCAGCAGCAAGGTCTTTCAAATCAATTGGAGTGAGCAGCAAGAGCCATTGTCAGCTTGAAACTGTCACAAAGTCAGGACTCCTTGCAACCTCAAGGGGAGAACCAGCTTTCAAAAAGGCTTGCATTTGCAACTTTCCAATTAGGGATCATGTTGCCATAGATTTGCCATCTAGACAGAAATATTTGTCAGCCACCTAAAACTACCTGTTTGTGGCATGATAGGTGGGTTATGTGTGTCAGCTTGACTGAACTGAGTAGCTCAGGGCCTGTCCCAAGCCTAAGTTCTATTAGGAACAGGAAATTTGAGTGCCTCAATGCTTACTGAATGAAAGACTTAATAATGCACCTTTACAGTCAATAGAATGTTGACTACTACTTTACCTTAAAATATTTGGAGAAGGAGGTGGTGTTGATCTCCATCTATCTTATTTGGCCGTCTATTGAGAAAGGACCTGGAGTACTGGTTATGCAACATGAATAAGAGATAAAAGAGAAATAACGACAGCCTTGCAGGAGGGAATGTCACCTGGTTTCAGATAAAGTCACAAATTTTAGTCCTTAATATATGGTCTATTTCAGTACCACACACCCTGTATCCCACATTTGTTAAAAGTGCAAAAATATAAAACCAGTCCAAGTCACACAGACACTATTGCAGCCTTCCATCCACCCACATATTTTGAAAGAAAGGCCTTGAAAAGAAGATTAAGACCTTTAAATCCTGAGTGGAGAAAATTACCTGCTCAGAGCATTTTTTAAATCTCTGAAACCCTAGAAAAAGAAAAGGAAGGATTTAAAATATTTTTCTACATGTATTCAGCTGGCAAGCCTGGCCATTTATGGCTTTGATTAGCTGGAGTGCAATGTTTAAATCAATAAAAAAATATGTCTTCAGGAAGCAATGTTCATAGCATTCTGTATTTAAGGAGCAAATGCATTTGGGTTTAGGGTTGGCAAATTAAACTATAAGAATGTGCCTAAAAAAATATTTCAGATGATGGCTGTGCCTGTGCACTGAGCCGTATTAAGGCACATAGGCTGTGCCTATGACCAAAGCCATATTATGACCTTTGTATTAGTAATAGAGCAAGTCTTTCCACAGCCTTATCTGTGTTGGTTTTGTAGTTTAACTACTGAACCTAGCTTAAATTCTCTCCAAGTAGAGCACTTCTGCACATTTTATTTAGTCCAATTAACCAAATGTGTTTGCTAAAGAAAGTCTAAGAATGTTCTCGGCAGCCCTATAAAAATCCTGTGTAACAGGACAGATCAAGGAAAACAGCCTAGTTTCTTTGTGTGAGCTGATTTACTTTCCACCTTATTTCTAGCAGTTTCTGAAGATTGCAGCATGTTGATGTTCAAAATAAAAATTAAGAAGTACTTGACATCTCCTGAATGGTCAAATGAATGCCTGCAGATCATCAGCCAGATAAACTTGTTCATTACAGAAAAGTCCCTAGATAGTTAGCAAGGAGATAAATCTCCATTTAGGCAATTTATTTAAAATTAATTAATTATCCTAAATGCATCCTTAGATACCATTTTATCATTTTCTACCTATGGAATTGAAAACTCTATCACAAGTGAAGAAAAATGGTAGAGGACTTAATAAAATACACTACCATATTTTCATATTGATCTCATTTTTACTTTAACTAATTAGACAAGGATGTTGATGACAACAATAAATATGAGATCTTGCTTTTAAGTAAGCAAAGAAGTTATCAGCAATACTCCTAATACTGAGACACCACTATAGTAATGGAGAGGAACAGTCAGAAATGCAAAAACAACTAAGCTTGATGATTTCTCTGCCAGGGCAATATTGTTCTACTCAAGATATGGAACCATTAATCTTGGTCCAGTTTACTTTTCTCTCCTAAATGATGGGCTTCCTCTGTTTTCTTTGGGAAATTTGCACAGCTAAATAAATCACAATATTAGGAATATTATCCACTATTATAGTAACTAATAACGCAAGAGAACACCCAAAACACCTCATTGTAAAGCTCATTTTACAATGTTACTACCCATTTATTCTGTGCACTCTCCTAAGTTATTTATTCCCTTATAGATTTCAGTACCACTGAAATGACACCACCCTCAGCCAAATATTTAAATAAATGGATTATTTTTTTCCCTAACTTAGCAAAGACTTGCATGTGTTTTGAGTCTTTGTATTCTGGAACATCAGCAGTTTCAACATACAAAAAGTTTAAAAGCAAATATATGGTGAAATATCTGATAAATAAAAAATTTATTATTTCTTACAAAGTTCAAGAATCCCTATGAGGTAGGACTCTTAACAAATGTTTCCATGTATTCTGTTCTCTGGCCTTCTTATTGCTTTTCTCCAAAATGTTCTCTGTCTGTAACTGTTCAAAGCCCAAACTTCCGTTTAAACTGGAGGAAGATGCCCAACTTCAATTTCATGATAACTGAATAAAAAGGTGTTTTACCTCCATACTGACAGCTTTCACTTTCCTAAGGAAAAATTAGAGAGATGTAACTTGAAACTTAGATGAAATTGAAAAAAAAATTAAAAAATCCTTGAACTGACTACTCCTTTTGATACAAAAGCTGAAATGTCACTTCCTTTTATCCTTTTTATTTTTTTTAATTTTTTTTTTTTCTTTTTGGTTATATTGCATTTCTATACCCCTTTTTTTTGTTTGTTTGTTTTATATTCTGAGTTTTTCAATCCATGGATTATAATTGTTTCAGAGTGTGGGTTTTTTTCCATTTTAATAATTGACATATTTCTAAAAAGTCTCATTTAAGTTACAAAATGCCACTTCCCTAATACCTTTTCTTAATAGAAGCATCAAGAATTTTTTTCTCTCTCGTGTGCAGTCACATTGAAATTCATTGTCCTATGTATTTCACTATAAGATTGCTTATAATTTATTTTTATTATTTTACTAATCACTTGGCAGGTTGAATGATGGCCCAGAAACTTGTGTAAACAATTTATTGAGCCCAATATATTAAATATGATATTGCTTTAAATATACCAGATTCTGATATAATCATCATAATTTCTTTGTTCTATGAAGAGTTTTAGTCATTCATTAAATAACAATGCTATTTCAGGTTTCCCCACTTTTTCCTTCCAAATTTACACTTATGTCTCAAGATACTTATTTTCAAGTCACTCTTTATTTATTTCTTTCTGACAAATATTCTGCTGAACTAGTCTGTTGGCCTTGGTAGAACAGCTTTTTATTTTTTTTTCTGATCTCTCTAGACTTGTATAATTTAAGTTGCTTCTCTAATACATATAAAGTAGAAATTTGAAGATGAGTTGATAAAAAAAAATACTTAGCAGTTTTTCACAGGGTAAATAATGAAATGTAATTTTTATTTAATAAGATGATTTTTTTTTCTTTTGAAAATACTAGTGAAAAAAAGAAGAAAAAAAAAAGTAATAGGAGGGATGCAATACTGTCAGCAGTTGCCACAAATCTCTAAGCCATCTGAATGCCTTATCTTTACAAACACAAAATTCTTATAAGGACAAGAATGCTATTTGATTTTTTTTCTTCATTGTAATACTTTAATTATCATTAAGTTAGTATAAACTGTAACTTAAATACAACTGATCCACTACAAACACAGAATGCAGCGGAACAGTGGTTTGGAACATTAACATGCCAGGGAGTTAAGCACTATGTCCTCTCACTCATTCACCACCTTGTAGCAAGAGATTTATTTTGCCCCCTTTGTGTCCTTTACAAAATTATGACTTTTGAGTAAGTTATGATCTTGAAAAAGCACAGTCAGTTATGGATTGCTGCTTAACTTCTCAAAACAAGTCAAGCAAATGAAGCTTAACCACGGTGAAATATTGGTCTGCTTCATTGCAGTTTTCACCTGTGGTTAAATATAGGCCTGTACTGTGAAGTGATAATGGAATCTCACAGCTTTGGACTATTATACAAAGATCAGAGATGGGGTCTCCAACACAGATTTGAATATCTTTACCAGGACAGGACCTTGATTAATGTCTTGTCAAGATACTCAGTACTTTTTGACTATTGTTAGGAGAGTCCCTGTCCTCTAAGTGACTCAGGAGAGGGATGTGAACACAGATTTCTGTGTCTGAAACTTATCCATTTCCTAACACAAGCTTGCTGCCAGTTTGCTCTAGAAATATTTACTACTTTTTTTGTGCTTCAGCTCTCTTGGATTCACAAATTCACAGGTATTTCTTTACATGTATTCATATCTGAAGTATATCTAAACAAGCGTTCTTAGAATACAAATTCCATGGAACTTGGCCATAACATACTTTCACGCAAAAAATCGTTTAGTATGAGTTTGTAGTGTTGTCTCCTTCTTGTGAGCTTTAGATAAAAGAGTTTGCCAAAAAAAGTTACCAGTTATTTGTTGCTAGTTGCTAATTTTAAATAATTATTTTTTATACTGGACTTTAAACTTTTCCTTGCCCTTTGGATTTAAGGGGAGGAAAACACATTGACATTTGAAGATGCTGAGGGCTAGATGCACAAAGGCTTCTTGAAATGGAAGTCTCTCCTTGAAGAATTCCTTCATTCCAGGTTAAGTTCTCCAGCCCTTTGCCTGGCTCTGAATCTGCCTGTGAATTACTGGCAGATCTTTTGTATATTCCATATTTTTTCTTTCATAAGAGCATTTCACACTTTAATGAAAACAGCGTGCCACTTAAAAAGCTAGTATCAGTAGTATTTGCATAATTTTTTTAAAGTAAACTTGAAAAAAATGAAAAGGAAAGTGAGCTCTGCTAAGATCATGTTTTGACAGTACTATGTACCCTGGTCTGCTACACGAACACAATCTGGTTGACAATGTCTTCAATAATGAAACAGACACAGATTTCTGAGAAATTAACAAGTTCTTTCAGAAATATTAAATTACATTTATTCCTCCACTGCCTTATAGCTTTCCTCCTTGCATCTTACAGTCAGATTTCAGGGGAGGAGGTAAACATTCAAAAGATCTAGTAAATGTAGTAAAGATCTCCATGAGAAAATAGCTAAATTGATAAAGCATTTGTATGGTAACAAAAGCAGCCCCATTTTGGAGTCAAAGCCCACGATGAGTGTGGAACCATACCAGAGTTCTGTCATACCAGTTATAGAAATAGTATTCCACACTACAGTGAATCTTAGATAATTTTGTACCTGTCTGTGGAGCTCAAAAGCAAAAAAAAAAAAAAGAAAAAAGCAATGATGAATATTGATTCAGTGACACCTCTGGGACTAGTGCCTATACTCTCGTAAATATATGAAGTTGAACACTATTAGGAAAAAAGTCATGCTCTTTGCACACTGTTGCAAAATTCTAGCTTCCAAAAACCCTTATCCTTTGAAAACAACGTAGCGTTCCTCCATGCATGTACATTTGTTGCTCAAGGTACTTTTCACCTTATAAAAGGGGGCAAAATGGAGGGAAGAGGATATTTTCTTTTTTAATACCCATGAGGAATCAGAGGAACAAAGAAATATCTGGTCTGCAGCTGTTCTACAAAAACTGCAGAACCTCATACCTGCTGGACAATACTGCCCTCAGTAGCTGCACAGACACAAAGCACAACCTTTGTTCCCAATAATAGCCTAAAGGTCGTTGCCAGGGATTTAGATTTACATCAGTCTTCTATGACAAATTGGGATAGGGACAAATAGGGATTATGATCGTGTTAACGAAGTGTTGTTTACTGTTCATCCTGGTGGTAAGGAACTTTCCTCATGCTCTGAAACTGAAGTGCAACCAGTAACAGTGAAGTGTGGCACAAAACAACCTTGAGTTAACATCATAGTGGATTGTGTTCAGCCACAGAGCACCAACATTGTAGATTATGATGATGACAGTCTAGGCACTGAACATTCATAGTGTCCTTTCCATTGAATTCAAGAGTGATGGGATGATGGGAAAGACCTGTACCTTCACACAAAAGAATGGTCTCATTCCCAAGGTACAACATTTCTTGAATAAAGGGATATTAGCTAAAAAAAATATATTTGAAGGGTCTTTCAAAAATCATCTAACTAAATCCCGACTCAGAGCTGGCCCAATTAAATAATGTTGCCAAGAGTCATGTCCATTAAAACTTAAGATACTTTTAAAGATGAGGACTTACCAGACTGTCTGGAAAACCTGTTCCAGGATTTGTCTAGCTTTCTATTAAGAAAAAAAAAATAATTCCAAGGTGTCAGGTCAAAATTTTCAACCTCCAGAAATTATGCCTCATCATCAGCACCAACCCACAAGAAGTTCCCACAAGAAGATATAGCTTCCAGAAGATGTCCCTTGGCATTTAAGCCTGGAAATTACTGTGACAACAGCTAATTAGCTTTCTGGAATCTCAGCCTCCAAATGACTCGGCTAGTAATGAGAAATAGGAAATTGAAGTTGATATTAATGATGCTTGTAAATTTCTTCATATTCTCATAGTATATTTTAATTATCTGTGGTATCACTAAAGCAAGAATCTTGCAACTGATTGAAAGGCAAACCACAACAAATGCTTTTGAAAACTTGTACATTTTTCCTCCTTCTTTTTATTACAGCCACGGTTCTGAGGAAACATCAGAGATTCTTACGATTTTAGAAAGTTGTAATTACTGAAATCTTTACAGCAAACAGACTGTGTCTGTAAATAAGTGCCTTCCAGAACAGAAATCCCAAACATGAATGCAGTCACTGCATAAAGAACAATTTCATTTTGTTCAGTTAATGCCTTAGCTATGACATTTGGAGTGTTCTGTCTGACACTGGTTGGATCAAATGTCTCTTGAAACCATTAGGCAAAGATATGCAGGTAGAGATAGGATTGCATTTACGGGTAAACTCTCAGAGGCAGGCAGGGCTATTCAAACAGTTCAAAGGATTTTCAAAGCCAGGAATATTTGTATACACTCAGTGAGTGATAGGTCAAAAAGGGTATTTTGTGTCGCAATGGGGCTTAATGCATAACAGCTCTGAAACCAAAGCCGTTTTTTCTATATTGGCATGACATTCTGCTGAACTAAAAACTTTTGCTGAGAAACGAGACTTCCTTAGCTGAATCACTGTTCCCTATTAATACATGTAAACAGTGCCCACAGCAGTGCTTGCTCCCATCCAGTCAGCTCAAATTATGAGAGGGGTGAGCTAAGTTTTGTCTGAAACTAACAATGCAAACAGAACATAAGAAACTTTTCCCTTTCTATGTCACACCAAAATTTGTGTGACTGTGGTTTTGTAGAGTGGATGGTTAGCAGGCATGCCCACAGACCACTGTATGTGTCTCTATCACAAAATTAGAGGAGTGAGCACTTTGCAGTTTGTCAGTTCCCTTGTTAGTGTTTTAGTATTTCAAAATAAACAAGGACTACACTTGACACACCGCTGAATTGCTAATGGCATTTGAAGAGTGAAAAAACCCTCCACAGTCCTAAATCACTATCTAGAAAGCTGCTCATTAAGATTCTCTAAAATATGGTGAAATAAGGAGATCAAGAACATTTTATTTCCCCACTGAGGCAACATGTCTCCTGTTTGAATGCACAGAACTGCTTGCAGTCAATCCAAGACATGCATTAGAAAATAGTGCCATTACAGCTCATTAGTGAGTGGAACAAGGAAGCCAGTAGTGCAATTTGCCCAGCTTTTAGTGAATCATCATCATATGGAGACTGTACTGCTTCCCACAGTCATGACCCCATCAGAACCCTTGCTGGGAGAATACTGACACTGGAATTTTTAAAAGCTTTTGTCATTATATGAACTAGTTGCTATAGGACAAGGAAGTTACATATTCTGGTGCTACAAAAATTCCTGTTTGCATGTGCAGTATTGTCTAATTTGCACTTCCTGCATGGATGAAAGCACTTGGCCTTCAGTTTCTGACCTCCCAGTCTAGCTATGAGTGTGCACAGAGAACAGCAATGTGAACTCTGCAGCATTTTATTGCTGTAATACCTGATTAGGTAGAAATCAAGTAAGGTCTGACAGTCTATTTTTTATCATTCTTTTGGCAGATTGGGGAAATACTTTACCATGAGGGTTAAAATGCTACCTTAGCTATGGAACCTTCAGAATAATGTAATACTTCCTGAGTCAATTTTCTGCCTTTCAGTAACTTTGGACAAAACCATAATAAAATTTCAAGGACTTAATGTACAAAAAAAAATATTAACAATAGAATGGTATATAACACTGGTGTAACTTGATGGCATCAACACAGCAGCAATAATCAGTGACAATAGAACCCTGAATTGCAAAGCACAAAAAAATTACTGTCAGTGTTTAGAATGTGCTTGGAGGTTATTTTATAACTCAAAGAAAATAAATTTTGTGAATAAATTTAAAGTGCTATAAAAATCTTAGCACAGATTTACAGCCACTAAGAAATAGTTCTTTTTGAAGTCAACTTACTGGTAATTTATGCATAGTATGTGTCAAAACCAAAATTTAGGTTTAGAAAAAGTGAACACTTTGTAACAATTAATAAAACAGACTCTCATATGGCCAAGAACCTAGGGAAAACTAACAAATAAAAATATATTCACTTTTATTTTCTGTAGATGTGTCTTGTCTGATTAACTATGAAGAAAAAAAAGTCTGGAGAAAGGAAATAATTAAGACCTGTAAAAAGTCAACAAGATAAATCTTGAAACTCAAAAGAGACTTTTTTCCAAATATCTGCTTCTGACAAAAATAAAATTACATTTTAATATGTTTTTTAATGTTTAATAATAATTACTCATGAGGTATCTTTACATTACCTTGTAATCTCAAGGATGTGAACAACATGAAGAACAGGCACGAACTGTGCAGGACTTTGCTGTGCTTCTTCATTCATATTGGCTGGGCTCCTCTTGAACTCTGAATCTAGGCAAAATTAATTTAGAGCAAGAAACTTTCTCCTTCTTGTCCTCTGACTCAATTTTTAAAGGAAAAGCAAAGGTTCTACCTGCATTCTTCTGAATGTAGCACAAATGATAAAATAATTTTGTGGTGGATTTCCCACAGAGAACCATTTGCATTGTACACAATTGCACTTAAATTTTGTAAGGGCACAGAGTGCACAAAATTACTGTATTTAAATATACATTTACAATCTTGTCCAATTTTGTTGTGCATTTTTCCAATTTTATTGTGCTTAAAAATCACAGAATTGTTATGGTTGGAAAGGACCTGTAAGATCACTGAGTCCAACTCTCAACACAAAAAAACTCCACAATCTTGACCACTAGAGCATGTCCTGAAGTACATAATCTACACAGCTTTTTAATACCTCCAGGGATAGTGACTCAACCATCTCCCTGGGCAGGCTGTTCCAATGCCTGACCACTCTTTCAGTGTAGAAAATCTTCCTAATATCCAATCTAAACCTCCCCTGCTGCAACTTCAGGCCATTTCCTCTGGTCCTATTGTTATTTACTTGGGAGAAGAGGCCAAAACACCAAAAACCCACCTCACTATAACATCCTTTCAGGTAGTTGTAGAGTGTGATGAGGTCTCCCCTCAGCATTCTTTTCAATGAATCTATTCTGTTTAAAAAGAAATCTTTGCACATACAAGCTAAAACTTTGAATCTAAACTAGTTCTCCTGCTAACACAAGGTGATAGCTGTCAGTGATGTCAACAGCAACAGAACAGAGTTACCAGCTAAGGGACTGCCATTATATCTAGGGAGAAGACACATTATTCCACTGCAGTTTGTGCATTTCCAGTTCAGAGGACATAGCCTGAAAGGTAGTAAGTGCCTCAGGTTCTGCTGTGACAAAACTGTCAGCCCAGTTTTAGGGATGCAAGTACCAATCTAAAATACTGTATCCATGTACTCGTATCGTACCTGGCATAAACTAAGTTTAAAAAAAAATATGACAGATTAAACTTTTTATTGTCAGACAAGGGATCTGTGACACATTTATGCTGTGAATTATCTCCTAATTGAGAGGCACTGCCACTGCAAGCAGTCCAGGTGGAATTCAGCTCACCTGTTTCTAACACTCTTCCCTCTCTCCTTCATTTAATCAGTGGAGAAATAAGGACATTCAAAGAAGCTATCAATTTAATTAAATTTTCAATCTAATTTACGGTGAGATTCACACACAATGACAGTTACTCCAGTGAGAGCCCAGGGCAGCAACCTTAGGTGTAGACATCTGCATTATAGGTATCTCTCCCATTACAGCACTGGAAGACTTGTGATATGAATGTCAATATTGTAACTTTCAATTCCTCTTTAGCAATCTCAGAATGATTTAAAGAATGCCAGTCCTGGACTTGAGCTCTAAAGTGGTAATTTGCTTGCCTGAACAAATGCAACTTTTAATTTTTAAAATAGGACCTATTTTTTTTTCTTGTTGGAGGTGGGGGGAGGGCAGGGAGTAACAAGAAAAAGGATCATTATGGTTTTCAAGTCTGAAAAGTGATATTTTAAAAACTGTTCAGACTTTTCAGTCTTTTTGATCTAGGCCTAGCACAAACTTTACTTGTTTTCACTGCTCTAAAAATGCATTTTCAGAAAAACAAAACACCAAACATGACACCCCCCACCCCACCACCCCCGGCTAAACCAACTAGAACCCTACAGGCTGTTGTCCCTCAGTCACTTTCTGATGAAAAGTGTTTCTCCAGTTATATCACAACATATGCAAACAGTTATATGACAATACATACAACAAGAATATGTTTATACAACAGCATGTTTCGTTTGGCTTTCTAAGCCCTTACGTAACCCCAGTAATTTCAATGTGTGTATCTAGAAACAGTTACTAAAGAGGCCGTTTTTTCATTGAAAGACTTGGTATGATTTGGTTTCCAAATGTTTATGGATGCTTAATGGTCATTATTATTTTTCTGCTGAATTATTTTTGCTTGTAGGTAATTTTTTCTCAATTTATTTATAATTTCTCAGATATACCTAGTGCTATCCTCCAGGCACATTCAGAATAAAAACATCTTATAGTTGAGTTGTGTATTACTTTCATGAAAGCAATCTAGTGAGAACTGTATTAGGTCTGGTATTTCTAACAGTTTTGATGTCACTTTTAAATACATCTGCTACTACAAAGGAAATAATTAAGATCAAAGCACTGAAGTAATCAATTTTCATTACATACTGGGAGAATTAAACAGACAACAGTAGTCACCAGCATTACTTTGCCAAACCACTCCAAATTAGAAACACACAAGAGTCTTCCCACCAGATTTTCACCAAAATTGGTTGTCATGGTTTAAAGCTGGGCCGGTAATTAAACAAATGCCAGATACTTTCTATTAACCCTTCTCCCTTCTTCTGTTGGGAAAGGAGAGAGAATATAGGAGACAGACTTACAGGTTGGAAACTAAACTACACAGCTTCAATGAAATAACAGTGCTGAGAAGGAAAACAATGAAATATGTACAAAGATATACAAAAGCATTAGCACACCCTCCACCTCTACCCCCAATAATGCTTATGTCACCTCCAAAGCTTCAGGACAGGCTCTGGAAAAATAAATATTTTTTTTCTCATATTTAAATGGACCTTCCTATGTTCCAGCTCATGCCCATTACCCCACAAGTCCCAAACTTGACTCCTAGAGTCAGCAGAAGATGGGAGTTGGGTGAAGGAACACTGGGTTTCAGGAACACACAGATTGGGACCAAAGGCAGACAAACAGAAAGAATCCTCCAAAGACACTGGCCATGATTAAAGAGAACTTCATCCTTGCGATCCCTCAAATTTATACCCAGCAGGACATGCATGGAATGGGATACTTCATTTGGTTTGCCTGGTCTGCTCCTCCCCAAAAAAGGGGACCCCTTTACGCTCTTCTGATTCCAGAGCATAAGATGTTTTTCAGAATGAAACAGTGACCTTGGTTCTACACACCATTCTCTGGCAATAGCTACAAAAATCAAGCATTCAGTCCTAGAAACAGACTCTGACTAAAGAACAAGCTGTTAATTTCAGCAAGTGCAGCTACTTAGAAGACACTTAACTGAAAAGTAAAAGCACTAGAAAGAAAATTGTTTCTATCCTGGCTCAAACCAGGAAAATAGTGACAGTAAAGAAACTCACAGCACAAATTTTCCCTAACTACAGTCTCGGAGAAACATCTAAAAGCAGTGTCTGAAACCCCAGATTTTTAGTAAGTCTTTCACTTCAACCAGGTTTGGGGTTAGCTCAGTAGATACAGCTACTGCTACAAGACAAAGTGCCATCTCTACTGGCTGCCCATCTACAGTCCAAGGCATGCACTGCCTCCAGCCTCTGAAACTAATGAGGGGAATCACTGCATTTTGCAGAGTAGACTCTAAGCTTGCAGTAGATAGTACACTATGACTGTTACTCTGGCTCTGGACTAAAAATGCAGTTGCATACTTTCAGTCTGAATATCAACCGATAAGAAAAAATCTGGGGGTGAAAGGTCTCTCTGATTATTTGAGCAGATGTTGTATGCCCATGCACAAGTTCTACTTTTCTTGTTTTCTCCCTACCCGGTGGTCTCAAAGAACTGAAAATCCCCATCAACCAAAAAATTACAGCATCCAAACTCCACTGAGCTCAGAAACTGGATCCCCCAGAAGACCTGGTTGCACACTGTGCATCAGCTCACTTACCTTGTGGCACCTGTAAAATGGTAGGGGTTTTTTCACCTACAAATCAAAGCATTTGCCCTAGAAAATATTCCTTAGAGATCCATAAATTTTATACTTTCAAGGCTCTAATTATACTGCCAATTTTTTTGGTGTTGTTTCAGGGAGGGTTTTTTCACTTTTCTTCCTAGACTTTACAAAAGAAAGGGCATATTAGTAACTGGAGCTGATGAAACAGTCTGGAAATCTCATAGAGTCATAGAACTATTTTGATTGGAAAAGACCTTGAAGATCACCAAGTGATCTTCACCAAGCTAATCAAGTGATCTTGGTGATCTTCACCAAACTAACTAAGCACTGCCAAGTGCACCACTAAGCCATGTTCCTAAGCATCACATCTACACATCTTTTAAATGCCTCCAGGGATAGTAACTCAACCACTTGCCTGGGCAGCCTGTTCCAGGGTCTGACAAGCCTTTCAGTAAATGCTTCTTAATATCCAATCTAAATCTCCCCTGGACCAACTTGAGGCCATTACTTTTACTACTTCTAGTTACTTGGGAGGAGAGACTGACCTCCGCCTTGCTACAACCTCCTTTCAAGTAGTTATACAGAGAAAAAAAGTCTACCCTCAGCCTCCTGTTCTTGAGACTAAACAATAGCAGTTCCCTCAGCCACTCCTCATAATTAGTTTATATGAAAGTTTTCATGTTTATTCTTTACACATCCACATCAGTGTACTCAAGTCAATGTCTAATAGCCAAAGCACATTCCAGTTTGTGGACATCTTATCACAGAGCTACAGAACCAAGGTAGATCCTGGCACGAACCGGAGGAGTGATGCTGAGCTCTTTGGTGTGGTACAAACTTGTATGAGTGCTTCTAAACTAAATAGCTCATTTCAGCTCATTCTGACTTGCCCAGTATTTTCTGAAGTGCCTTTGGAAAAGAAGCAGAAGGTTTAGCTTGAGGGTTTCTTCCTAATAATATAAAAGCACATTAAAATAAACCTCGACAACAAACAGACAAACAAACAAAAATCCTAAACAAACAAAAAAGACCCAAGCAAACAAACAAAAGCACAAAACCAAAACAAACAAAGAAACTAGCCTGTATTTATTTAAAGGTAAGAATAAAAAAAGTCAGTGTATCTTTGCTTACAGTGAAAGTTTCCACAAAGGATGTCACATTTATGAGAGAGAAATGGAGGTGGTGTCAAAGAGGGAGAAAGGTAAAAGACACCATCAGGCAGTCAGTAGCACCTGCACATCCCTTCAAAAAGATGAGATTACTCAGCATGAATAATACCGAGCATGGGAATAATAGCGGAAGGTCACTGAAGTTAATGGAGTTACCAGATAAGGAGCTTCCATTGCAGCAGTGCTGAGAAAATGTGTCTGTAGTTTCCTCACTCCTTCTAACACTTTTGCTTCAGAGGACTGGTTTAGAAAAGCAGCAGCCAACTCAGACCAGTTCAGGAACACAGAAAATCCTGTTTGAAAGCTCCTGCTCCCAGCTTGAAAGCTCTGCAATCACGCAATCTAAAGTGCCAATTCAGTATAGTCTCTTCTCTACACCATTCAAAAAGGGTAATGACAGGTTAATTTTATACCAGCAGACTTTATGCCAGTCTAGAGATCGCCACTTTGTGCGATAGTTTATCCTCCCAGCAGGTATAAAATCATGAAGTTGGAATAAACACCATGACACGTGTTCTGGTTCACTCAGCAAATACATGATGAAGGGGATCAGACAGGTCCTGCTGTGATCTGGCACTGTACAGGTCTCATACTAATGGTTGTGGGCTCGTGGTCCTAGAGGTGGCAGAACAGTTCTGACTGGCCCCACAGGGAAAGCTAGAGAAAGGTAAGACTGTGGAAGGGGAGCATCCAGGTGGTGAAGCTTTAGGGCTCGTATTTGGAATGAATATGTGTCTAAGCAACACACGGACTTACAGCACAATAGAGATATCTGAGTAACACCATGAGTTCTGCAATAAGGGCACTTTGTCATGGGTTGAAAAGAGCTGTCCCTTATGAATGCAAATACCCAGTCATTTTCATTATGTTGAAATAAATCTGGGGAGTGCAGAGAAACTGTTTCAACATAGAGTTTAAACTTTGAGAAATATTTAAAAGTATTGATATAGATTGTCCTCTGCCTTCTTTCCTGCGTAATTATAACCTGCCATTTTATACTATTTTTTAAATTTTTAATTTTTTTTTTATATTTTTTTTTTCAAAATACAAAACCAGTTTTAAAAACAACTACAAAGGCATTTGGGAAATCACATTCTGAGGCATTCAGAGTCGAGCGATACAGTTGAGTTGTAATGAAAAAAACCAGCTTCTGTATATTCAGAAAAGAATTCAAGGGGACCTGTAAGGGACCTACATCCATCTCAAAACTATGATGGAGTAGGCTATGCTGATGACCTCTGAATATGCCTCATTGTTCTTCTCTCTCGTTTCCTGTTCTATACCACTTTGCATAAAGATACATAAGTAAGCAGGAAAAAATAGTGTAACTAGTACTTCTGTGGCAAATTTCAAAGTCATCTCCATTTTCTACTGAAATAAATCCCATCTCTAGCAAAGACCATGTACCTATAGTGATAATATAGTTTTGTTACACTATACAAATTTTTGAAAGCTGAGTTTTACCTGGGAATCTCATCCTATTACTTTAGTAAGTGTTTAGCTTTAGCCATTAGCTTCACCATCTTATTGGTAACTTCAGTATGGTACTGTGAGTTAACCAATTTGTGTGCTTTCAGTATCTTTTAACAGTCTAAATTTTAATAATTCATTATGCCAGTGAATAAAAATGATTTTAAAGATTGACTCTTCTCTTCTATTCTCTTCTCAAAATCACTTGCCAGCAATGATTTCGTAATGGATACGTAACATTGTCAAAGTTAAATGTCAGTGTCAAATGCCAATTTATAACTGTAAAAATTATTTCCTATGACCTTTTCCACCATCTAACTATTATCTGATAACTTATTTAAATGGATAAATAAACACACTTTGCTAAAATATACTGGTTTACTATTAACATTTTCTGTTATTTGGTACTTTATAAAATGAATAATCATCTTTGAACACTCAGATACACCTTTAAGTTATCACCTGTCCTAAACTATATGTTTTATTATAGAATATATTCAGTATTCAACATTTTAAACAACAAGCAGTTCAAATAACATACAAAATTACTTGTATTCACTGAAAATAATAGTTCAATATTTGTGTACATGAAGAAATATGTTACCATTTCATTTTAGCAGCATGATAGATTAGAAATCTTTCCGATCTTGAAATGTTAAATATTAATGTGATTACTGGGCATTTTTTTTCCCACTTGTTTCTGTGCTGTGGATGATTTTTTGCACAAATTTTTAAAATCATGACAGATTGTTTTAATATTTTAAGATGCAATTCAATTCCTACAACGTCTAAAAAAAAAAAAAGTAATAAATCCCAGTCATTATACATGCTATGATTGGGGTTGTCACCTTTTGACTCAAGTCCGACAACAATGCTCTCGATCCCCCCTCCCCCCAACCCAGGTAGGGAAGGAGAGAGAGAAAAAGAGAGAGAGACTTGGCTGGATTGAAAACTAAACTACACAGCTTTAATTAAAACACTAATGAATCATACAAGAAAATATATACAATTATATACAGATATGTTCAGGTATGGGCAAAAGCCTCTCACTTCCCTCCACCCCAGCAACTCCCACAGCACTTCCCTGAACTGGGAAGATTCCCGAGGAATCCCGGAGCTGCTGCTGGAGAAAGCAGAGAGTTGTGGGGGTCAGGAGATCTCGAGCCTAAGGGTCGACGGTGATGGATGAGCAGAGTCCTCCCTGGACGCCGACCATGGACGGAAGAGAGAGGGAGAAGAAAAAGAAGGAAGGAAGTTGTCTTCTGTGATCTCTGACCTTCCTCTGAGCTTATGTAGATATATGGAATGGAATATCTTTGGCCAATTTTGCTGTCTGTCTAACTCAGCCTCCTATGGGGGGGTCACAGATCTCCCCATAGTGTCTGAGCTGGCAGAGTGCAGGTGCAGCCTTGAAGCCTCAGTAGTTAGAAAAACATTCCACTGTCTTATCAGCCTAGCAGAACACACTGTTGCTAGTTACAAGAAAGCTTACTGAAGGAAAAAAAATCAGTAAAAAGAAAAATTGGCTTCATCCTGGCTCAAACCAGGACAGGGGTGCCATTGATTTTTTTGCTGATTATACACTACAATTAAGTTTGAAATAATCAACATGATTCCATTATGACAGTGTATTAACGTTTAGATGACCTCGTCAGAAAAAAATCAGGATTGGGTATGAAATAATTTTAATTCCCTACTCTTGCTCCCTTAGGCTGCTGTTCATAGCTCCAAGCTCTGATCACATGAAAATGTCTCCAGGTCTGTTTTTTATGTCCTCTAATGTTAATTACATGGTCATGTTTAATTTTATTGTTATTTTTCACTTACATTTTTACATCAACTAGTATATACACTCTCCTTACCAGACTTCTAGCTGTAACATCTAATATTAGGTGATCTATGGTCACTGTTCTCAAAAAAAGGAAAATTGATTTTGGCAGTCCAAAAGGAAATGGCCAAAGTGGTATGTATGCCTGGCTCTTGGTCTTCAGCTGATCTTCCCCACACCTAAATAAAAGGTCAAAATACCAGAATAAATATTTTGAAGTCTGATAAAGAAGATGTTTGATAACAAGAAAATTGTAAAACAGATTCTTTGTGCAATACATATGACTTGCCTCCCCAAGAAGTTTTGAAATGACTTTACTAATTTTCTGAGTAATTGCAATGTTCTGTTAATTTCCAGAAAAGAGAAAAAGCGCAGCCTCTTTTATTCTAAACAGCTTACTATTTGCTTCCCACAGACAGATATTGGTTAAAGAAACATGCATGGTACATAAAATCATGCAGCCATCATACAGCCATATTATAGGTTTCTTCACCTGATGGGCGGCTACACTACAAAATCAATGACTAATTTTCTGACTACATGGGCATCCAGTACCTCAGAGGAAGTGAGAACACATGATTAGAGCAGAAGTAAACAAAGGTTACATTTCTGACAGCAGACTGTAGATAGATTATATCACATAATTTTTATGTACAAAACAACCAAGAAAAGTCTGCAAGGATGCAGACCTCCTGCCATTGATTATATCACGTGTAGTTGATAAAAATGGCAAAAAAGTTAATACTCAAGCTGTCTGGAAACCAAGGAACTGAGTGTATTCCTCTCAGAAAAGGGAAATCCATACTTTAAACCTTTTCTATAATCAGTCAGTTCCTATTCAGTGAAGGGCAGGAAATAATTTATAACAGCAGAGAAAGTTTTTGAAATAGTCACTATTGTGCTTACTGGATCAGAGATGCATGATGAATTGCCAGATAACCCCCCAAACCCATTTTATCACAGCATTTTGATCAAGAAAATTGACATTAGCTTGGTGGCACTTTGATGGAGAACCTATTGCTAAATTGTTAAATTGACTGTTAAATTGTTGGTCAATTCTGAGTAGTCCAAGAGAAGAACTTGCACACTAATCAACCTGAAATAGATATAGATGTTTGATTGCTTTTTCTTTTTTTTCAAAACAGGAAGAACCATATATTAATATGAGAAACCATTCAAGTATGATTCATTTCTGAAAAATTATTCAGTAGATGTAGCTCTGTGGGGTATCTGGATTTTTATGGTTGAGATAATCCCTAGAACAAGAGCAAATCCACAAGTAAAAAAACGATTTTTTATTTTTGCATTTCTTTCTAATTCAATCTTTCAGAGTCAAAATGAGTTCTTTGTATGTTCTCCATAATCCCCAGCAGCACAGTGAAAGTCAGCCAGATTTCACTGTCCAGGATATCTCTTCAACTTTACACAAGTCAGTCAGGATGCAACCAACAGCTTAGATCAGAAAGTTGCACTCTACTAAACAAAGTATCATAGAACTAAACTGGCACAGCAGGAAGCCAAGGAACAAACGAATGCTCTTCTCATCAGGTACTATGGCTGTATCACTTTTAATGGAACAGCTTATTCCTAGCCAGCTTTTGGATAGCTGGAGTAAGGTGTGATTCCTCTGATCTAACTTGGACAATTGATTGTAATGGTGAGTTAAGATTAATTCTTGCCCTATTGGCCAGTGCTCCAGTTGCAGCTCAACAATACTGAGTAAAGAAGCAAGCAGCCTCACCTTTTACAGCCTCCAAAGCCAAGAAAAATACCATTGTAATAGATCATTTTGTAAACATTTAGATTCACATGAAAGAAGAAATGTTTGTTATCTAAGCCTAAGCAATGTAAGAAGGATAAATATTTCAAGAAATTAATAGATTTTATGCTAATCAAATTGAATAAATTAATCTATGGAGAAAGAAAGTGACAGCTTTACAAAGTCACATTTCAGTGTGTAGAATTTTATGTCATGAAGACAGAAGGAAATTAAGTGCTGAAATAACTGAGGAATCCCAAATTATTTATTTAAAAAAACAGACTTCCTTTTGTACATGGTTGCCCAACTTGACTCCTTGTCCTTTGCAAGGGTAAATAAAACAACTCCATAAATTTGGAAATAACTAAAAAAGTTTACTCTTCAGAACTGTAAGTATTTGCAAATGGTGTGTATTTCTGGTTGTTTTTTTCTTGTTATTTTTTTCTATTTTTGTTCTCTTGGTGTTTACACACCACTTTGCCATATACACATTCAGCCTCCTTACTAGATATTTGTCTGTGCCTAAAGAGATTAAATAATGATAGGATTATCTAACTTCAGGCAAAATGCAGGTTGTTTACAAATCTGGTTACTGAATGTCAATGAACAGAGTTTTGTTTAGCTTTAACTGTAAGCATTTTTCTTGGCTTGTATAGCCAAAGTGTGGCTCAAAGAGGGGCTCAACAACACAATGTCCACACTGCTAGTATTCAGACAGATGTTTGATTCAGACAGATTGATGTTTTCTTTGTCCATAGGTGGCAAAAAAAAATGTTCAATAATATTTCTGCTCCTACTTAATGCATTTCAAAGTATAAACTGAGACAAAAGATTAATAACATAACACCTTCCCAACATGTCTCATTGCTTACTCTTGGAAACTGGGTGTGGAGAGTGTTTAATTTTGTTTTTATCTGAATTTATGAACTTCCTCATTTTTACTTCTTTCTTCAAAAATCTTTGATGTATTTGTTTTTAAACCTATCAGGAAATAAAATTTATGTGCTAGCAAAAAAAGAAGGTTTTTGCCACTCTGAACTTCCCTCCTCTTTGTTCTCATGTGCTGGTGTCTGATATACAAATCACACTCAAGACAGAGCACTCCCTACTTAAATCCTGCAGTCATTCAAGGCTGAATACCTCTCTTTCTTGTCACACTGTTTTCATTACTGTTTCAGCTCTTTATGAAAATATACATGAGAAATTTTTCACTGCAAATCTGTCTTGGTTTTTAAGTCATTGTTTTGTGGGTTGTAGTTTATTTTTGTTTGGTTTTTTTCTTGTTGTTGTGTTGGTTTTTTTAAATGAATCATTCCTGACAGATCAGAGATGTAGATGTTAGAGTTTTACTTTAGAGTGTTATTTCTCAGTTGTCTCCTTAATCTCTGTTTACTCTGGGGCTCCAGTTGTCTCAGCAATGAATGAAGCAGAAATACACAAATGCTGCATAGTAAGTGCTAATTAATTCTTGCTTTTGACCACATAGTTGGTCTTCTTCCTGCAAACTTTAGACAGCTATCTACTGTCACATTGGTTTTAAAGGTCCTCTATGGTATAAAGGAAGAACAAAGCTCCGTTTTTCAACTTCTTTTAAATAAGTGACAGCCAACAGTTTTTTAAGTGTGAAAAAGACTTAAGAAGTTAAATGTAGTGTAAAAGAAACAGTCCAAAGATTAAGCAATTAAATTTGAATATTTGAAGGGCATTTTTATAGACATGACCAGAGTTTTCAACTGCCATATCAACCACAATAAAATTATCCAAAATGTATATCTGACCTTGTAGCTCCCCCTACAGATTTCCTGTTTATATCTTACAAGGACTTATAGTGAAAGGACAAGAGGTAATGGATCAAAACTGTAAGAGGGGAGATTTAGGTTAGACATTAGGAGGAAATTCTTTACTGGTGAGACAGTGGAACAGGTTGCCCAGGAAAGTTGTGGAAGCTCCATCCCTGGAAGTGTTCCAGGCCAGTTAGAACGGGGCCCTGAGCAACCTGATCTGACGGGAGGTTTCTCTGCTTGTGCAGGGGGGTTGGATCTTGATGGTCTTTAAGGTTCCTTCCAACCCTAACCATTCTAGGATTTTATTATCTTATTTCTTTAAGCAAGAAGCGCGAATAATAACAGTAAAGGCTAAACCCTGTCCATTGTTGATTGATACAAGGACCAATGATACCACAGCATTCTATGGTGGGTAGAAGGTACTAAATCATGTAGGTCCCTGAGTAGATTATTTGCGTGTGTGCTGTGTATTGTGCTCCTCAATGATGCTGTCAAATTTCTCATAGCTATTTTGAAATATTTTAAAGCACATCAAGAACAGAATAATGCTTTACACATGCATCTAAACTGATAACACAAGAATATTAAAATAACATTAGACTTGATTCACAAAATATTGTTTTGTTCTAAATCTTAATTAATATGAGTTTCAATGTCTCTTTTTCTTTTACATTGGTTTGTCCTCTGATGCAGAAAAGGAATAGTGACCCAGGAAAGAGTAGGCATTTTGTAAGATATGTAAGATCACAGACTACTGAAGCAGATGTAACTATATTACTTCCAAATTATTAAATAATAAAAATTGTCATGAAATAAGAGATCAAAAAAGAACTACATAAAGTCCTAAATTAACAACACCATTTAATTTAAGTTTCAGAGAAACTAAACACACTAGTTTCATTTCTGTACAAGAAGCCTTTTTTTTTTTCTTTTTTTTTTTTTTTTTTTAATTGTTAAATCTGAAGCGTGGCCATTCTTAAATTACATGGAATATTTCTATCTAGCTTTTGTCACAAATAGGATTCTTCTAGCAAATTTCAGACTTGTGTTCAGTTAGAGCTCAGTTGTAACATTTGAGCATTTGAACTACATCTCAAGAGCAGAAGTGCAGGATAGTGTCTCTAAGTGACAAAAAGCTGAAGCATCTAACATTATAATTTACAAGTAAGCCTCCCAACTTTTAAATTTCTGAAAATTGGAGTAAAATATAAAAGGCTCAAAGAGAAATGCTGTGTAGAAAGACTTGTCAGTGGAGAATGAACCTTGAAGTGTTACCTTTCTGATTAAGATAATACTCAGCAGGGAATCTGTTTTGAATTCCTTAGGCTGAAGGAATAAATGCCTGTCCTGGTTTGAGCCAGGATGAAGCCAATTTTTCTTTTTACTGATTTTTTTTCCTTCAGTAAGCTTTCTTGTAACTAGCAACAGTGTGTTCTGCTAGGCTGATAAGACAGTGGAATGTTTTTCTAACTACTGAGGCTTCAAGGCTGCACCTGCACTCTGCCAGCTCAGACACTATGGGGAGATCTGTGACCCCCCCATAGGAGGCTGAGTTAGACAGACAGCAAAATTGGCCAAAGATATTCCATTCCATATATCTACATAAGCTCAAAGGAAGGTCAGAGATCACAGAAGACAACTTCCTTCCTTCTTTTTCTTCTCCCTCTCTCTTCCGTCCATGGCCGGCATCCAGGGAGGACTCTGCTCATCCATCACCGTCGACCCTTAGGCTCGAGATCTCCTGACCCCCATAACTCTCTGCTCTTTTCCAGCAGCAGCTTCGGGATTCCTCGGGACTCTTCCCAGTTCAGGGAAGTGCTGTGGGAGTTGCTGGGGTGGGGGGAGGCGAGAGGCTTTTGCCCATACCTGAACATATCTGTATATAATTGTATATATTTTCTTGTATGATTCATTAGTGTTTTAATTAAAGCTGTGTAGTTTAGTTTTCAAACCAGCCAAGTCTCTCTCTTTTTGTCTCTCTCCTTCCCTACCTGGGTGGGAGGGGGAGGGGATCGAGAGCATTGTTGTCGGACCTGAGTCAAACGGTGACAATGCCACAGGAAGGATAAAATAAATTCTTGCTAAACAAATGTACAGTGAGTGTAGGAGTTAAAAACCAGCATAATAAGCACAAGAACTAAGTGAGGATCGTGAAGGGAATGATTTGAAGGAGTGTGGGAGGCAAAGAGATTAAGAAATGAGTATCACACTAAAACATCCAAGCCAAGCCACAGATTAAGTGTGGACTTTCAGCAAAAATTGAAAGCATTTTTGCAAAAGATTTAAAAAAAACATGGAGAAGAAAGCAATAGCTAGAAAATATCAAAGAACCAAAAGTTCATGTCAAGAAAGGGTCCTTAACGATGACCTATTAAAACTGAAAAGAGAGTGTTTAGAAAGCAAAGCTCATCATATGAGAACTAGAGGAAAATGTCCACAGATACACAATGTAAACTCTTTCAAATTGAATATAATTTTTAATAGCAGGGCAAAAAATTGCCACTGGAACTAAATTTTGAAATTGATAATCTGTAGGTATCTTCACCACTATATGATGTCCATGCAGAGTTATTTTGGAATGCACAATTACCTGTGTGTTATAAATGTCTGTTTCCATTGAGTGTTCTGCACCAAACCGCTATCTTTGCATTATCAGTAATTTTTCTACAATATTCCTGTTGGCTTTATGTATGGATTGACAATGCATGTGAAACTACCAAAATGGAAGCTTCATTGGCTTAGTTAGTCACTTGAAAAAATATGTCAATTGTATAGTATTTTTATTTTTTGTTATAATGATTATGTGAAAGACTGTTAAAACTACCTTTGCCTTGATTTGTATCTTCTCTGCTTCTTACTATGTGCTTACCTTTAGGATAACTCACATCAAAACCTCATAGTAAAAATCTTTGCTTCCACAGAAGCAGCTCAGTTGTTTTTTTTTTCTTCCACTCTGGGGAAAGAGACTGGAGGAAACATGTCATTCCTCTTTATGAAATGTCTGATCTAGGTAAAGACTCTCAGGATGGGACTCTCCCTTTTCCACTCTCAGTCACGCTCACTCACAAAACAGAGTATTGATGGAGTTGATGTGTTTTTTCTCTTGTTTCAAAAATTAGTATTTGTAAAAAACTTCTGAAACTCAGCAAAGTTTATCTGAGGCCAGTTTAAAGTTTACTGAAGTTAGTGAAATATTGGTGGCTGGAAATGGAATAAACATGAAATAAGTATATGAGAAGCAAAATTAATTTTAACAAGCATGAATATATTTCCCAGAATATACAGGAGTGCCACATGTAAAAAGAGAAGAATGGGAAAACCTGAAAAAGTGGAGGGATTAAAGGCAAAATCAGAGCCTGGAGCTGTGAAAAAACAGAATAAGAAACACTTGGAATTTGGTGGTGAAATAACAGATGCATGAAATTAGTAGCAAAATAGCAACATATCTAAAGAATGAAGGTAAAAGTGTCAACAGATAAAGAGAAAGCATGTTCCACATTGCAGAATAAGGACTGAGATTAAGTCTTGTTTTCCCTTAGAAACACTTTCTAGGAAAACAGTCTAAACCCAAGAATGTAGAATAGTGAATACAGGATCTAAATTGCCATAGTCACACATTTAAACATAATTTCAGTGTATACTCAAATGGAATTTAAATCAGTGTTTATGTGGAAAATTAAGCAGCCCTTCCCTTCTGTTGTAAACTGAATTTATGAACAGTAGCTGAGAAATGAAAAACCAAAGACCTGCTTTCAGATTAACACATTCTGTGAAATGGAAACAACTAGGCCTGTCTTTGCACTAATTATCTGGACAAATTGGAAGTGAGTATATCTTTCATTCAACATGAAGACCACCTTGAGGTCATACATTTCCCTAATCTTCTCAAAGTTGGTGAAATATAAATATCTTCTTCAATGGTGTCCACTGAAACAGCTGGAGAAGATCCTTCTTGCAGGATTCTGCCTAATACACGCATCCGACTTCAAAGGAAGCTTTAAGCAACAGCTCTAACCTAAATGAGGAGTTTTATATACACTGTGAGCTTTAGTAAATTGAAGGAGAAAACCTGGGGAGGAAAACTCAGAGCACTGCTCAATTAATGGAAGGAGATATTCTGGCCCATGTAGATTGTAAACCATGGGAACAGAATGCAGTTATGTGGGAGTCTTGACAGTGAAGTGGAAGAGCACTGACCCTGAGAAACAGACAGTAAGAAGCCACAATAAATCTGACTAAGGCTATGTTAGCAGAGGAATGTGCTAAGCCTGCATTTTGATAAGAAAGCTTGTGCTTAGCTAAAAAAGTAGTATTTTGAGAAAGGCAGCCAGTGAGGAGCTGTGTTTGGATCATGACTGGCACGTGAACAGGTTAAGGGAACCAATGAAACAGGAACAGGATTAGCGTGGTCAGCCTGTGACAGCCTGCGTATAAAATAAACAACATTTCGCTTGCTTCAAGCTGTGTCCCATCTCTCAATCGCCACAGCGAGTGTGCTGACTGAGCAGGTAAAAAGATGCTACATCTTCTGTCCATCTGCATCGTAAAGTCACCATGGATTCAGACAGTAAAGCTGTGGAGTTCTAACCTTGGGTGCCTCTCATAGAGACCTCCGAGCCACACTAGGTCATCAGTTGTATTCTGCTAAACCCTGGTGAGTGATCATCCCTCCTCTATACTCAGAGTTGACATACAACATCTGTTTCATAGGGGTCTCCTCAGGATGGATCCTGCTTCTCAAGAGACCAAAACTCCTGCATGCTTTTGAATACTTAGGTACTAAATTGACCTTAAAAATAATTTCTATGACCATACTCATGTACCTCAATGATTTTCTAGAAAGCACTACAATGCTCATCACCAAGATCAATCCTCAAATAACAAAAGAACAAAAACCATTGAAATGTGTTCTTAAAAGTACTTGTAAAAAATTCCTCTAAAAACAACACAGGAAAATCTACCAATGGTAAAATCCAATATCAAAAGTCTTGTAAAGAATTCATAGTGACAGTCTTTGAAATTTTGTCTATCTGTATATCATATTCTCTATCAAATATATTTTACATACTTAATACATCAATATATATACACATTTCAAAATGCAAATATATATACTGAAACTAGAAACAGAGGGGAGATAAAAGTCTGAAAATACTGTATGTCCATGGATAAAATTATGCAAAGTAAAAGTAAGGAAAGAAACTCAGGGCTACCTATGATCTTTTGCAAGAAATGCATAGTAAAAGTATTTTATATATTTCATATTGTATGTTATTGCATTTCAGTGAAATCTATTAGGAGTTAGAGGGTGGTGCTGCGTCTGCAAAGCAGACCTGAAGGTGCAGTAGAAGTTGGGTCCTCCTTGTTCCACTTATAGAAATCTGCTTTTTCTTTTCCCTTTGATAAAGCTGGCCAGCTCTGCTGACTATTGTGAGAGGCCACTGATCACCACCTGTCCATCCTTTCATAGTCCTTTGATATTCATGTTTCTCAAGAAAGAAGGAAAAAGAGCACTCTTCGGTCAGCATGCAATGCAGGAGCTGCATTTTGCTGGAGGCTGATAGCAGCCATTGTGAGTACTCAGTGTGCATTCAACGGGCAGGCAGAATTTCTCCTTGGCTTAGGGGAAGGGTCCTCCCATTGTGCAATACATGGATGCTTCATGATTGCCATGTAGATAGACGCTTGTGTAATGCATTCATGTATGGATCTTAAATAGCCATTATAATAAAATGCATATGGGTTTTGTTCTGTGTTGGGTTTTTTGTTGTTGTTTTGTTTTGTTTTTCTCTTAACATTTCCATTTTTGCCAGTGCAGTTTTCTTGAATTAAAACCTTCCTGAAGAGGAATTTACAGAGCGGTATAAGTGGATGGTACCCTGAATAGGAAGTCAATTACTTCTTGTGATTCAAAAGAACACAAAATGCCTTGCTTGACTCACATATATTCCCAGGTGAAGCCAGTAGGAATTATATCTCTTCAAGGGAAATAAACTGTGCAAAAAGGACAGAATTTGAGGAATACGAATGTATTTTTTAAATGTATTTAACTATTTGTTTTCAAAATACCAAAGAGAAGACAATTTTACTTTTTGCAAGGAAAGATGCAACAGCAAAAGAGTTTTAAATCCACTCTACATGCATTTTTATTGTAAAGTATATTCATAGAACTGTGAACAATTCTTTGTGTAATGAAAGCAAAAGGCATCATTCTGACTCTGTTAGTGTTGCGTTTTTAAAGTCCACTTCTGGAAACTTTATTAAACGCAGTTTTAATAAGCTTTGCTTTACTCCAGCCAATTCAGTCATGCTGGGCACAGAGCATAAGACAGTCAGCTGAGGAATGGCAATAGTTCTTTCCCTCCACAGGAGCACAGAATATGCAGCCCAGTGCCAACAAGGGAACAGCTCACAGAAAGACACCTTTCAAAGGAGGACAGCTGGACCTAGCTTCCTCCCGGTTTAAAGCACTCATAACTGAGGTGGGGTGTGAGACGGCTGTGTTTTCAACCACAGGTTTCGCTGTCACACAAAGAATATATTTTTATGCTTCTGTTTTTTTTATTCCTATTTTGCTCTGCATTTCATTTGCTGCTAAGTGTCTCTTTTCCATTGGAATTTTGCTTCTGTTTTTAGATGACTGAAAACAACGTAGCTGCACAAGACCCAGAACAACACATGGATATGGTATTCCATGGGCAGATGGCATGCTAGCCTGACCTTGTTTATCACTTGGACCACGTCCTGTGGCCACGGTTTTTTGTAATGATTGCAGCAGTCCCAGGTTTTTCATGTATCACATTCCTCCCTTCTTATTCAGATAACAGAACTGTGAAGTCCAAGTGGCATTTCTAATTGTCGAATTAGTATTCTAGTACCTAAGTCTCATGAAGACTTCTGAAATTTTAAAATACATATTTCAATCAGTGCATCAAGCTTCTCTTTTTTTTTTTTCTGTAAAATACTTTCTAATGCATAACATTACAATTATTGATATGGACTTCGAATACAGCAGAACTTTTATTAAAAAGAAATAAGCTTTTACAGCTTTTGTGTTAAGGTTTAATATGTCTAAACTACCTTATTATTTGGTTTCTATTTGCAATGAATTTGGAATTTAGTGTCCCAGTAGTTTCAAGACAACTATGTCTGTAGCAGGTATAAACATAATTCTTATACATTAAAAATGCAAAATTATCCTTTATATCACATACTTTTTTTTTTCCATAAAAAAATAACTATAGGTATAATTTGCTGGTCCTACCATGTGCAATGATCTGTCAGCTTCCTCCAAAATTCTACCAAATAAGTAGGAGTTCCAACAGAAAGTAATTTCTGTTCATAAAGTAATAATAAATCTAGGGGAGAAAATTTATCCTTCTTTCTATGAAAGAGTCCTCTACAGTTTTGCTAGTCCAAATGCTGACCTTTAAGAAGAGAGAAAGTTGAAGCCCAAAAGCTGACAGATCATTGCACATGGTAAGATCAGCAAAAATTTCAGCAGACTATACTCTTTATTTTGGCAGTGCTTTGTATGCAGATATGGTTTCAGCTGAAGTTTGCACATCTGTACTTTAAAAACAAGTCATTTTTCATCCAATCAGTAGTCCATAGAAACGCCATATTTTAAACTTTGTGTCAATCCATAGTGCTTTATTTTTGCCTCAGAGTATAGACCTAACTCCCCAGCAATGGTAGAGTATATTTATTTGATAGCAAAGAATGAGTCACAAAAGATAACTCAAAAGATCTCCATAACACATAATGTTTTGGAAAAATTTTGTCAGAAATATTTCATATCTAATATTTGTACCAAACTTTTATGATGACAAATTACATATGTAAAGCAGAGACCTCTGAAATAACATAGTGGGGTGACAGAATGTTCAAGCACTTTTTCTAGAAGATAGGGACATCTGGTTTTCATCTTGCAGATTCTCATCTTCAGCAAGCACTCAGACTTCCCGTAGCACAACAAAACCTGTAGTCCCAAGTCCTTTCTTCAATCCCATGACCCTGGTCACACTGTGATTAATATTACATGTATTATGAGACCGTTTTGGCCTCCAGCCAGGCTTCCTACACCCTCATTTCCCATAGATGGGGTCCATGGCCTGTGTAAGCTCCTGAAGGGCATTGGAGAATTACCTGAGTGCTAGGTAGCTGGTGCTAAAGCCACAGCAGAGTCTTCTTACAATTTAACACTCTATGTGATCAAGTCTGTGTTCATGCAGATATACACTGTCTTATTATACAAATACAAGTGTTCTCTCAGAGCCTTACTGCATGAGGTTCTCTATAATTTTTTTCTGAGTGTTCTTATTTCTACAGTCATAGACTCATTCCTTCTAACACACTTCCAAGCCAAGGTGCCGGATGGTCAGAACAATCAACTTTGTATAGCACAGTCCCCTGCCCAGTACAATAACTGGTTTCATCTGAGTCTTATGAACACTTCTTCAAGATACGCAACATATATAAAAGTAAACTCAAAATGCTTCATCTTTATTTTTCTGATAGGTTCACAGTCTCCAAGTTGCTGCTTGAGTCACGCCAGTATCTGTGCCTTGTATATATTCTTCTACACGGCTATGTATTGTCATTATTTAATTTAATGCAGAATTCACCTAAACAGTTGTTCCACATTTCAGGAAAATTCAACAGTACAGAGTGGATAATAACACAAAACAACCCATTCTCAGTGAGCTCTCTAGCAAGTTAAAAGGAATAATGCATATACTGGAGAAAAGAATTCTCTACTTGTAAGAAGACATATGTCACGATCCGTGACCTATTATATCTCCTTGTTGGAGTGTATTAACTTATCAGGATTTGCTGAGAGATCCACACGTGGGTATCGCCTCACACAGAGGAGACAGGGGCTTATGCCCTGACTTTTTCGAGTGAATAACTTGCTCAGTGCTTACTAATATTTCTAAAGAAATGCACGGTTTATTGTGGGGAAAACAAAGCAATTTGGGGCAGGAGGTTCAAAAGGAGTGATTACAACACATTAAACATATATGGGTACACCTTAGTTACACATCTTATTTAAGTGAGGGAAGGAGAGGGGAGGGATATGCCCGAATGGCTGGATTATACTTTCCCCTATAAGCTGGGGTAGCCAGAATTGTCTCACCACGCGGCAGTGCAGGTAGGATGAGCTGGGTAGCAAAGAGGCTGCGGGCACTCCAAGCGCAGGTCGCCCCCCCCCACCCCCCGTAGCTGCGGCACGGCTGTTTGCAGACCCTGGAAACGCGGCGGTTTCAGCGGCGCTGGGACTTTTGGCAGCAGCGGCAGCGGGCAGGCAGGCGGCGGCAGCGAGCTCCGGGACTTTGGGACTGCGGCTCCAGCAGCGGCGGCGGCGCGGCTCTGCGGCGAGCGGGCAGGCAGGCAGCGGAGCAGCTCTGCAGCAGGGCAGCTCCCAGCAGCGGGGGCGGGCGGCAGCGGACGGCCGGGAAAGGCGGGGGG
>NW_009953496.1:19474058-19519080 GCF_000747805.2 Chaetura pelagica
CCCCCCACACACACACACACAGAGGGGGTTCAGCGCCGCGTGGAGATGCCATTTTAAGTCAGTATTGTCGGCTGACTCAAAGGACATTTCATGTTCGTGTAAGGAAATACCTGGTCCTTCACAATATAGCAGAGAGCTGCACAAACAAACCAAAACAACTTTCATCTGCAGAACTGAAGTATGACGTGTTATTATCTGTTTATGCAGTGATACTGCTATTTTGGTTGCTTAGTTCTTCCTACCCTAGTATACTGCTTTCCTCTGTACTGTACTTTGCTAATCCTTGGATGCTCAGGCTGAAATCTCTGGTGCTGGGTATCTCTCAAAATGGAAAGTTTTAGGAAAAGAGATTTAACAGTTTCCAGAATTAGATTAGTAAAGTGTTATTTTCCCACATTAATTTATTATTCAGCAATAGTTACACTTAATAACCTCCAGTTCCTCCAGAGTTTTCAAGAGAAACTTGGGTTTTGCCCTGGTATCTTGATATTTAATGCTTTCAGTAAAAATGTCCCTAAGATAGTAAAATTATTTTCCTCTGTAAAGAACCTAATTCCTCACACAATTAATTAAGAATTGTTTGAGAGCAGCTGTTAAATTATCTAATGAGTACATCTCTGAACAAGCTTTTGGCACCTGTCTGCATCTGGACTATGTATGTCTTATCCTACAGACTAGCTGTGCAGAGTTTGATTCAATACACGTTTTTTAGGCATTATCTTGATTTTTACATGCTTTTAATACAATGTTTAATTATGTGATCCATAGGATGTTTTTAAGGAGAAGTGAGGGCTAGACAGTATTTCAGGACCATTATGTATGGTACCTGGAGAATTGCTAGTATTGTGATGTGAATGAAGCAGCTGTATGGGGAAATATTGCCTCACTAAGGGACTTTGACTATGAATGAAGCAAGGATTTGCAAGAGAAGAAAGCAAGCTGGGAGAATTCTACCCCATCTCTGCTTCAGATCTCCTACATGATGCATGAAAAGTCCCTCAAAGTGAATGTATCATGGATGGCCATTACTATATATTCCTTTATCACTAGTTGCCCTAACATCACATCTTAGGTTGTCATTTGCAGAACAGATGACCATTTGTACCTGTTAATGTCAGGGAGAAAGTTTGTATTAATGTCAGCCCTGAGTAGTAAAGCCCTCTAATAATTTTGCCCGCAGTTCTGTCTATTCCTGACATCATTTCAAAAAAAAGGATAGTAATAGGGAATTTTAATTGCAAAATATTAATTTGATATGGTCAAAATGGTTTATGAGAAAATTACTATTCCATCAAAACTTTAAACAGGGAACAAGTTGGCCCTTCCTGTATACAATTGTAGAGAATTTACCCTGAAATTTAAAAAAATTAATCTGGAGGGGCTGAACATTAACTAATAGAGACAATATTGGAGCAGAACTACATCTTTTTGTGTAATAGAAGAAAATGCTGTACCTACATTTCATAATGAAAGGAGATGCATTGTTTTACTGGATAAAATTTTTAAATTATTACATCTCATATGGCAAGATTGTCTCTTTTTCTTATCCCAGTGGACTATGCGGTCAATAGCCCTCAGAAATATGTCCCCACTTTGAGACAGCTAGGAAATGAGGGTTTCAGAAACCACTTACACAGGCTGTATCTTCAATATCCATCCAGATAGGGCTGAATAAGGAGTGCATTCAGGTCCCAGAGCATCCTAGTGATTCTGTTTTCAGTAGCTATGTCCATCTTCCATTCCCATTTGAGCAGGTAAAGGATTTCTACTGACCTTGCTGCAGGTTGTATGATGCAACTCCAGCATGGGAACTGCAAACAAATCACACTCTTGTATCACCTGAGTTTCACTGTTTCTCTTACCTGAAATTACTTATAATAATAAATTACTCTCCTTAATCAACTCTGATTCAGAATAAACTATTTTGAAAATGAGTCTTCTGTTGAAAGAAACTTGTTTCTGAAAATTCTTCAGCACTTGTCACATAATAGTACATCATTAGATTATCTGCAATTTACATCTTAACATGAGGTGGAGGAATCTCTCTAGATGTCCTCCTCCAATGCACTAATATTTTCTGTTCCCTTTTGTATTACAGAGGAATACTAAATTAAATATTTTGTTTGCTTAAGTTATGGTAAGCCATGCAGTAATTTGGATTAGAATTATGTAAAATACAACTTCTAGAAGAAAGTAATAAAAAAGTATTGATATTGCTCATAGGTCATTAACATGAAAGATAAAATCAAAATTGTTTTCATGTCTATGTCTCACTAAAATAAACCCTGTAGTTTTAGCAATGTTTTAGTTAGCAAATACCCCAGTTTATTTTCTATTTTTTATTTGCATTTTTTTCATTTGCATTTGTATATATACATACACGACTTCCATGTAGTTTAGAATACTCTTTCTTAAAATTGCAACGTATATTATTCATGCAAATGTATCAATATCTCTCTTGGCCTGCACAGAGAACATTTTAAGGGAGATACTTATACTTCCATTCTTTTCCAGTGAAGCGAATGAATACTACAATAGTCAATTATGTGAGGAAGATGACAGTTCCCTAACTACACTCCTGACAGTATTTATGACTAGGCTAGTTCTGTTAAACTTTTCAGTCTCTCATAAACAACAGACCGTCAAGCTGAAGAGGCTATAAGAAGTGGTTTATTAAACTGAACAACAAAAATGTGGATTACTCATTACAGTGAACAGCAAAAATGTGAGTTAGATGGATACAATAACAAGCTCATATACATTTGGATGAAGCTATATTTTTAAAAAGACAGTTTTATTATTTTGCTTTACTTTATAATGAGGCAGTATATAGATTTACCAATTACCACAGCATGTGTTCTAACTCTATTTTATAATAAATTAATACCCAGTTGACAATCCCATAATAAACTATTTTATGCTCTTTTTCAAACAAAACTATTGGAACAGGATACTTTTCTTAAGATAATCTACCTATGTATCTGAAAACTGAAAATATTCTTAAAATACAGCTTTAATTCACTCTCTTACAATCTGTGTATGAGCATATTATTCTAGCCAACACGGACTTAGAGATGACAAATTTGTGGTTGTATAATCTTTTATCTGTAACAGAAAAAGTAACTTAAGTTACATAACTAAAGGCCAGACTACCATTTTGCTAATCTAAAAAAATATTTTGTCAGTCATAAGACTTCACAAAGGAACTCTGAATATTTAACTAAGCTTATTAACTGGGCATTTTCACTAGTTGCTTCTCTTATACAACAGCCCAAAATGTTATTTTTGCACAGTCTTCTTTGAAGTTCCTTCCAGAACAAGTGTGCTGCCACTGATGCACACCTAAGACCTCAAAATAGTTGTGGATGTAAAGGTTTGCATTAATCTTGCCTAACTTTTCACTCCTATAGCACTCGTCTGCAGCTAATCTAATCACTCCAAGCTCTGCTTGTAATAAAGGATATGAGCAGGCACTTATGGAGCATAATTTCTCTAACTGTAAAGTGAAGATGAAATAGACCAAGCTTGCTCAGACTAACTTTGTTTACTCAAAATAGTGCTATGACTTAGAAGGCAGGCAACAGAAGATGTAAAGACAAGATGAAGGAAGATATTTATAAAAGCCCGTGAGGATTTAGCCTTGGCCAAATGCCAAAAGTACCTCCAGCTGCTCAATCACCACCACCCCCTTCCCAGAAGGAAGGATTCTGAGTAAATAGGAAAAAAAGGACTGGGAAAGCTCGTGGGTTCAGATAAAGGTGGAGAGGTCACTTACCAATAACTGTTGTAAGCAAAAGAGGTTCAAATTGGGGAAAATTAAATTCAGTGTGAATTAAAATAGATTTGAATAGTGAGAAATAAAAGGCCAAATATTAAAACAACACCTTTCCTTCTCCCTTTCCCATGCTCCGTTTCACTTCTTCATTTTAGCTGCTTCTGGAAAGAGATGGTGAAGGCAGGTAGTGGTCAATCTGTAACAGCTCCCCTCTGCCACTCCTTTCCTCTCACACTTTTCCCTTCTTCCAATGTGGGCCCTCCACAGGCATCATCTCTTTCAGGAGATATCATCCTGCTCCAGCATGGGGTCCTCCATGGGCTGCAGTGTGGGTATTTGCTCCATCGTGGACTTCTCCTTGGTCTGCGGGTGATCTCTGGTGCCTGGAGCATCAAAGCAACTTCCATCTTCTCTTATCACACCTTTTTACTCACACGTCATGTCCTGTGCAGTATTTTTTACCCTTTCTCATGTGTTTTGTTCAGAAGTTGCACAACCTTGGCTGGGGGGCTCAGCTATGCCCTGTAGGGGGTTGGCTGGAGCCGGCTGGAACCAGCTTTGTCTGGCATGGGGCAGCCCCTGGCATCTCTTTACAGAGACCCTCCTGCAGCCCCCATTGTCAGCAGCTTGAAGGCTACACTCAAAACAAAGCCCAGTAAACAACTGCAATTATTTAAGTGTGAGGAACCCAAGAAATAGTAATCCAAACACTTACATTTACTGGCTTTTTGCAAAGCTGCAACACTATATTCCACATTCTAATGTCTCTTTTATTTCACAGCTTTGATATTCTTTTATTTTTTATATATATATTCAAATAAAATGACACTCATTATTTTACTAAGCCATTTCCTAGCACTTTGGTAGAGTTACAATCTCTCTTAAGAATTGTTGCTTCTGTTAAACACAGCAGGTAATTTATTTATTTTTTTATATTTCATTGTTATTTTATTCAGCCTAAATTCAGACTGCATTTGGAGAGGACGACCTTTCTCCACCAGCTGTCCTGGGAGAAAAAAATTTAGGAACCATTAACATGAGGCCCCTTAGACTGCCCTTCCAGTTAAATCTGAGCTTGCTTGAAAGCAATCTCCTCTTGTATGTATTCCTAATACATTTTCACTGCCTAATAAGGGTCAGAGACAAGCTTATTTGGGTTGTGAATGTACATAAAATAACACTGAAGATGAGCAAGTGGACCAGCAAAAAATCAAATATTAATCTTTTCTCTCTCCAGGGTACTTTTGTTCCAGGTTGAGATTGTGCCCATATAGTCAGGTCAGGGTATGAAAAGGGTCACCTTCACCTCTTTGGTGTTCAGGAAAAGCAGTGAATTTACTGAAAGGGGATAGATCTTCTTTGGTGTTTCACTAATTTATCTAAAATCTTCTTAAATTTACAGCAGTAGGACACTACTCATACCACCGATCTGACTTTCTTGATTTTGTCCATTATAATGATTTTTCAGTCTTTTAAGGCTCTTCAGTTTAATACAAGGTCTTGGGAATTTATTCAGAACAGGAGTTAGTGGGTGGATGTCCTGGTTTGAGAGTACCAGGATAAACATTCCCTATATCCATACTGATCTGAGACTGCCCAGGGCCCCCCAGCAGCCTGTGCCTGTGGAAGGTACACTGGGGGGACTGGTTGGGTCTATGGTGGGGAGAGGGTGGGTCAGGTTACCCACATGGTCCAATCACAGACTTCCTGGCCATGGTGCTCAGTTATAGAATGGCTCCCAAGAGTGTTCTCTGCTGCTTTCTGTGGTTGGAGTTTGTTTGTTTTGTCATTTCTCCTGCCTTTCCTGCATCTTGTTTTCTCATCAAAACAGGTCACCCTCTCATGCCTTCCTGAGTAGGACTGGTGTGGCTGTTTCAAGGCTTTTACAGACTGTCATGGGGAACCTAGACTGGAGCACCCCCATCTGCTGCTGAGTCCAGTTTGAGACTTTTATGATTGGCAAGTAATTACCAACTGAGGAGCATGGGTTCCATATTAACATATCTATGTATATTTGTAACTCACCATCATCATTATTGTTATTACTACTTAATTAAACATATTCTAGTTTTTCATATTTTTCCAACTCTAAAGTGTCTCAAGTGTCCCTCCTTTATTTCCCTTTTAATCTTCCCCTGGGAAGGTAGTGAATGGATAACAGCACCTGACACCTGCTTATTGGCTAAAGCTGTGACAGATATTCCAATGGTTCTTTTTTTTCTTTTTCTTTTTCTTTTTTTCTGCAGCTGTAACCAGTGACCCAGGTGATTCCTGCCTATGGAAAAAATAAGCAGGCACTAGAGTTGGACTAGTCTATTTATCAAGTATTCCACCTTGTGAGCCATGTTTTTCAAAATCAGGTACAACATTATTATATTTCTATTTTTTCATGGCTCATTTTAATATGTAAATATTGATGATTGTTGAAAATGCTGCTGTTCTCATATAGTCATACCAAGCGTGGCATGTTTGGTGGTCCAAAGAGATTTGGTACTCTTGCAGTCAAACATCCTTCTGCTCTGTACAAGTAAGCAACAAATAATGAATATGATGATGGAACGCTTAAGATTTGGTTTTAAAATTCCAGTAACTTCTAGTTGTCTGTGTTTAAATTTAATATTTTCATAGGCTTCAGGAACTGTGCAGGTATCTGCCATTAGAACAGTATCATAATGAATTCAGTAGCACTTGTGTTTGGATTTTCAGGGATAGAATTACTGATCTTTGTCATCATATTTCCTTCCTATTTATTTATCTCTGTAAGAGTTTAATGAACTACACTGCATGGAACTCAGTTTAATTTGGAAGAGGTATGCCTTTCCAGACTTTTGGTATATTTTGCAGCACAGAGAAGCCAGTCTTTCCTAGTATTAACTCAGTCCCTCTTTGTAGCTTGTGCTTCCAATTTGTCTGATGTGTTATCTCTCAAAGACAAATAGGAAATACATGTGAGGAAAACAGCAATAGTGAAGAAGCTCAATGAAGATTTTGAACAGCATTCATATAATTTGACAAATTGTATAACCACAGCAACACCACGAGTTGCAATAACATACTTTCAGTGCTCTTATCACTAATCTCCTTCCAGCACCCATAAGCATACAGTTGATTTCATAATCTTAGAGTCAAGTGTTGAGTAATTTTTGAAGCCACAGTTGTCAAATTTGGTTTCCTAGTATAGCCTGCACTTTCTATTCAGGAATTGTAAGAACACCTTAAATGACGGAAATGTAAAAATAAGTTGCAAGTTCTTTATTTCTATGTTCTTAAGTCTTTCTGGCTCTTTATGTTAGAAATTCACTTTTAACGCAGAGGAAAAGTGAAATTCTCATTTTGATAATTTGATTGTAAAATGCTGGACTTTAAGAAAATAGTATCATTCCAAGAATTGTGGTAAAATTGGGCTAAGTGTAAACACTGGTTTCCAGCAAATACACACTTCCATGTGCATCAACTAGTAACAAGGTATTAATAAAAAATGTGGAGGCAGAATACAAGTCGAGGACCAAAAAAAAGTTCTAATTAACCTTTTGTTTGATTTTACTATATGCACAGTAGTAAAATAATAGTAATAATTATCCATAATTAGTTTTACTTAAGAAACTATTGCCTTTGTCTCGTAGGTTTTGGTGCTAGAGTTTCCATTTGAGACTCTCTTTAGTGGTGGATATGCAGTGTGGATCACTGGGGTAACATCACCTGTGTTCTTCATCTTTTCACTTCCCCAGTGTTTTTCGGAATAGGACTATTTACACCAACAGTCATGGGATACTTTTTTGTTCTGTGGCTGTGCTCTTCACCACAGGTCACCATTCCTATTGCCATTTACCTCTTTCTTTATATTCGGCAGCTTTCACATGTGGATCTACCAAGCTTTCTGAAGGGCAGACAGTGTCCTTTCTGCCCTGCTCCCTGTGGCCTGCCAACCCCACTCACCATGGCACACTTCCCAGGCCCACAGCCTTTCAGTAGCCTATACCATGGTTATCTTACACAGGCTGAGCCCGAACTGCCTGCTGTCATTAATTGAGATTAAAGATTTGACAGATGGAAAGTTTGTGGTACCTTTAAACAGATCCAAAATGGAGGTTGTACCACTTGTTACATAAATGGGAAAGCTACAGGTAGCAGTTACTGTTTCTACAGATACTGTTCTTCCCATCTTCTAAAGATTTGTAGGGTTTTAACAAATTTAATTCTGAAACAATTAAGTAATTTGGCTTCTTCTTGGAAAGACTGAAGAATTTTAGGCATGCTGAGTGACAAGCATCTACCTTCTGATAAAGAAGATATCTGGAGTGGAGGTTATCGTTCTATCATCCTATTGGACCCAAAGGATCTTTGCCATATTTGGTTAATTTCTGGATGACTGCCAGTATCTACCAGCATAGTCCTCAGAATGAACTTTTCCCATTTGAAAAATAATTTGGCCGTTTTATTTGTGTGCATGTAGGGTTAGTAGAAATCCATGCTGCTCTTGCCTATCTCTTTCACAGAGTGCACTTCCCTGGTGCTGTGTTTTCTGTGTGTTAATACTATATTCCATCTCAGAGATCAGTGGTGGGAACTGACCTGCCCTGAAGTGGCCCATGTATTGCCCTTTCCCAGTCAAATCAGCTCTTTTGAACCCTGTTTTTAAATCTTCACCAGCTCTGTATGTCCATAGCCTCACATTTTTCTTCATCTTTCTTTTCTGCTGTGGATGCCAGTTAGCTCATGTAATTCCTATTCTTCTCTTGAATCCATAAGAGAGGCAGTGGCTGCTGAAAGGCATCTGTTCACTTCCCTCTGCTGTAGTGTTACTCAGCACTTGTCCCAACACCAACTAGCCTGTTCCAAGTGCACTGAGATCAGTACCCTTTGAAGGAAAATATGAAAAAAAAGGCTTTCTGTTGGCTTCAGCAAGAGATACAATTTTACATTCTTTTCTTCTAGTCAGATCTTCAATATTATTGTCGTGCAACTTTTTGAAAATATGTATCATTCACTTCACAATGGTCATCAGAGAGAGAGCTTAAGGGATGTTTTCCTCTTAAGGCACTATTTTCAGGCTTTTATAAACTGAAAATTATCACTTGGATGACATTTCTTCAGGCATGTTTTCAATGCCAAGGTGGTTGTTTTATTTTGTTTGGGGTTTTTTTGTTTTGTTTTTGACTGAAGAAGAGTTTTGATAAAATAAAATGTTTCTGGTTTTGAGTGGGAAAAATGACAGTTTCATGTTGTGGAAAAAAGTGGAGATGTTTATTTTCACCGAGTACAGCAAAATGACGTAATTTTATCTTCAAATTTGTCACTCACAGTGACAACTCAGTGGTTGCATATTAAAGAAAAAGTGTTTAAGGGAAAAACTTCTTGCTTGAAAAACTGCATAAAGGGCAAGATGGAACAGGTCCTTTAGTTTCCAAAAGAAAATATATAGGCTTTTAGTGACATTTAAATGAATGTGGAGGTATATACCTGCAAATAAGTTTCTTTATTGTGTACTTGTTTGTTATCAATCATAGTGTTGTATAACTTTGTAGCTACTGAATGTATATGGAAGGCAGAGCTCATAGGAAAAAAAAAAAATAGTTGAGGCTATTTAATTTAACTATATTAACTATACTATGCCTAAAGCATTTGGGTTAGTACTGCCTGACTCATTCCCAAAGCATAATTCAACTCCTGTCCTAAATGAGGTAAGAATCTAGCAACAATTATGATAATGTAATTATGTCCTAAAGCATCTTATAAAGACTATTATAGCAAGGTTATCAGTTATAATAGGTATCTTTGTTCCTGAATTTCCTTTTTTCTGAGTTTTCTGCTTTGTAGTCCTATCATTCTTTTACAATCTCTCATGTTTAGTCTGACTATGTATTGGAAGTACAAATTTGATTTAATTATTTTAGATTGCTTTTTTACAAAGCAATGGTTTAGTTCATAGTAGTACTTGAGGTTTTAAAAACTTGAAAAAGTTGTCTAGAGCCATGTGGTAAGTCACTTCACCTAAAAGTTCTCTTATGGTAATATTATACATGCACTATAAGCATCATTGAGATCAGAAATAGTTTGGAAAATACATTTTTAACATTTTAGCTTTGCACTGCTTATATATATCACTAAGCATCTCATTTTTCCTTGTTTGAAGTTCTCAGTTCTGCTTTCTGTGACCAATCTACATCACTTTTTTTTTTTTTTCATGTTTCCTATTTTTACTGGAATTATATTGTAATCCTGCTTGAATTCTTCAGAGTTCCTTCTTCTCTTTGACATTCCTTTCAAATTATGCAGTTTTCCATCTCTACCACAGTGACACATTTTCTTATCTGAAACTTACTTTCAAGAAATAAGAACTTGGCACTGAAATTCCACCCCATTGAAGTGCAAATGGAAAATAAGCAACTTCATAAGACTTTTTAAAACCATCTTCCATCTTTTGTAATGTCATCTATCTCCATGCCAAGTCATGTCTAGTTTACCAATCTGAGAGTAGCACAGTTTTAGTGCTAAGAATATAATGGATTTGTAGCTCCTGAGAAGCAGTTTTCCTTAATCCTGCCAGTAAAGTACCTTATCCATATGCTGTACGTGAGTTTTATAAAGATATGACTGTTCTGTGCCTACCACATGTTCCTTACAAATATAAAACTCCCCATTTCAATGCAGAACTTCACAGAGAGAAAAAGTAGTTCTGACTTTGGTTTTGATCACTCAGATTTTTCTACTGAAATTACTTTGATAAGAGTAAATTACTTTTCTCTGAGGGAAGTATTATTTTCTTTAGTATGCTTTGACTTGGAAACAGTGAAAAAAACAAAGGACTGAAAAAAAGAATAATTTCAGTCTGCTGAAAGACCATATTAGTAAAGCAACTAGTCGTAAGCTAAAAGTAAAAAACAAGTGGGCAAAAACCACATTAAGTTTGGTATGTTCAGAAATACCTTGGTGGACCCAGGCCACAGTGAAGATGCCTATGTTGACTTACACACTAAAGTTATTCTGGCCAAAGAAAATATCCCATGATGGGAGTTATTAGTGGACCCTTCTTGCAACAAAAAGTTAGTAACAAACATACAACTGTAATAATAACCATGTAGTATGAGTTAGGCTCATTTTGAACTCTTAAAATGAAGTAATTCTTGCTGGAGAAAATCTTGAATCATTTTGTCTAGTACCAATCTGTCAAAGATACACTGTTAAGAAAAAGTTTATCACTTCTCTGTAAATCACAGTAGCCACTTTGAACTGACTTATTTTTCTATTTTTTAATTTTTCTTTTCATGCAACAAATTAATATCAAATATAGTGACAGATGTTTTACGTTTCTTTTCTACATGATCTTTATCCATTCTTTTAAATTGTCTCATTCTGCTCCTCCAAGTTTTATCAAAATGTTTTGATAGCTGTAATGCAATTAAGACTCACTATAACAAACTCTAAAGGGAATAGATCTAACACCAGGTTTTATGTGCTTCTTGAACTTGGCAGAATTTTCTGTAATTAAGAGACAGCATATTATTAAGCTATTTTGTTGGTATGATCTCATCTTTTTTCTATTTCTAGAGAAAGGGTTTGTTAGACAAGTGAAAGTCTCACTTTATAGTGAGGATAATAAAAATTTGAGGCTTTCCAGTGTCATCTCAATATGTTGCAATTTAATTTCCTTTTTTTTTTTTTTTTGTTGAACTATAATCAGGTAGTAACTTCAATCTACAAATAATTATTTTAAAAGTTATGCTAAATTCACAGTACAGCAGCATTTCTTTGAATGGATCCAGATAACATGATCATTCATTTACAAATGCATATTAGTAGGAACTGGTGCCTGCTAGTGGAAAGTTATGGTTTTGGCCCTAAAAACAGGAACAAGGCTTAGAAGTGGATTATGGTCATTTCTATGGATTTTGTAAGGTAACAGGGGTGTCATGTATATGTCTGTCAGTGGAGACTAATTTAAGCTGTTACAATCAAACCTGTCCATTTGATGTAAGAAGGAACTATGTACCAGAAAGTACAACAAAGTTAAAACTGAGCCACATGTGGGTTCTAGTCACATCATCATGACAACAGACCAAATAAAGCAGTAGACCCAGGAGGATATATTTTGGATCTTTGAGCATCTGTGGTGAGTTGCTATTTGACATGCTATTTCGGAAAATGTTGTGGAGCCCTTCTAGGATGTGGCAATAGATGAACAAAACCTCATTATGGTACACATCAGCTTCATGTTGTTGTCTGTGTAGAAGTATATGTAGATGGAGGCTACTCAGAGTGACAACTCATACCAGCAATAACAGGTTTGCTACTGGGGAGAATGGGAAGCAGAAGAGAAAGGGAGACAGAATGCATGCATTAAGAAAAGACATGCCTCTCTGTGAAAAAGAGGAACCATGTGAAAATTTCAGATTAATCTGGGTCTGCAGTGGAACAGATGTAGTGGCACCTGAGCTTATTTTGCCTTATCCAGCAGGAAAATAAGTATACTCTAGCAAGGCATAGGAGTCAATTCTGTGTGATAAAGTTTGAAACCAGTTATAAAATAGAAGCATAAAAGCCAAAAAAATGCAAATTGGTATCAGGTGTGTTCTACTCCTAATTGTTTCTTAGGCATTATCCAAGGCTTCTCTTGGTTATGAAAGTCAAGGGCCAAACCAGTACGTCTTCTTGAAGGTACTGTCATCCAGAAGAACTCCAGCATGAGTCCCTTTTCCTCCAGTTTTACTGAAGATAATTTTATGTCCAGAAGCAGTAGCAGTTTTCCCAACTGATCTCCCAGGAAAGGATCTCTCCTTTTCCATTCTCCTCTAAATTGTTTGAGAAGAGCCTTACTTTCCTGAGACTTCGATTACTTGAAAAATACAAATAAAATGTTGAACCTTTTAAGGGAAGGTTGTCTTTTGACATCTAAATATTCTTTGAAAATTTAATTTCATATGCTAGGTTTATCTCCCTGCTTACACTATTGGATTGCAGTATCTTTTTCTTCCCAGACAGTGTGATTTGCATTTATTATTCTTAAAATTAAATATAATTAAAAACAGCCTGCATAACTTTATGATAGTCTGATAATATCTGATCTCCTGCTATCTTTCTAATGAAGATTGTGGAGGGCCACAGATGACTGATGTGGCATGTAGAGTGGTTTCTTTTAAACCATTTTCCAAGCTAACTTCCCCAGCCATCTCTTGTCCGATTCAAAGATCCAAGCTGCCACAGCTAGGTAGCTATTTAATCGTGTTGTGACTGACAATGAAAGCAATTACTGAAAGAAATCAGAGATCCATTGGGGAACATGCAGGAAATTTGCTCTGTGGATTTACCTCACAAAACCATTGGAGCTGCTGCTTCGTGGTAGGTTCTCTTGCATCATTTAACAAGAAAAGACTAAAATTTAGGCTAAAATTGGCAGGAAACTGCAGCAGGGCACAACAGCATAGTACTGTTATGGGTTTATCTTTGCTGCTTTCCCTATTTATGTGTGACTGAAGACAGAATATTTCTGAGATATGCTACAAATGGCCTGGATTTCATGTAGACACAGCGTGTGATTGGTTTGGGGGTTTTTGTGCTTTTTGGTTTTGTTTTTTTGGTAGTGTTGGTTTCTTGTTTTGTTTTTGTCTTTGGAAGTTTAGAAATGCCTCTAAAAGTGTTTTTGTACAATGGCTATAGACCTGATATGTGTAAATGCCTTTTTTTTTTTTTGTTCACAACATTTGGCTTAAGTACTATTATTCAGCTTTTACAAGATGTCTGTAATAGCTGAACTTAATTGAACTGCGAATAATAGGATGTATAAATTCCCTTCTACTCCCTTTGCCCTAAGACTCTGTAAGCAGACAACAGTTTCACTTAATAAGGTAGAGCTGCCCTTTGACAGGCAACTGTGTGTGAGAAACTCCGTCTCTGTTGTAGCTTTCAACTGCTTCATATTTTTCAGTATAATAGATTAACAAGGACCTTGTTTTTACATCCTGAAACACTGCTCATCTAAATAGGCAATTAAAAAGATCCCACACAGAAACTGCTCACCTGTCTAAATACAGATTACATCAGATGTAATATCGTGCTGAATTTTTTTATCTTTTCCCCAAATATTCAGCAGATTAAATTTCAGGACAATACAAAACAGCAAGAAGGTACTAAAGAAAAAAATGCAAATTAATTCCAATGCTGCTTTTCTATTGCTGCCTGAACCTATCCTGCAAACAGTCTGCATTGCTTGTTCCATTTCTCCTTCCGCCCTACAAATCCTTTTCTTCATATTTCCTGCAGCAGTTTTACATCTCCTTTGTGTTCAGTCCTACACACACTGGAGGGGAGACCTTTTGGAGATATTTATTTGTGAAGATTCAACAAATCTGAAAACCATCAGATAAACTGAGAAGATTAACAGGGGATCACATGAGCAGTCACAGAAAAAAAGAAGCCAGAAAAACAATTTCCTTTTTAAGAGCAGCTCTTCATTTGTCATTTGGCATTTTATTTCCAGAAGTAACATCAGATCTTTCTATCTTCCCTTTTACACTTTTTCCCTCTTCTTGAAGTTATTTTCCCCTTTTTTCCCCATTTGACCTTAATATGCCACAATACTATTCATTTTTTTCTTAAAGCTACCATTCATATTGTTATGTGAAACCTATTAACTTTTTTTTTTTTTTTAAAGGACATTTCTGCCTGGAAAGCTCTGAAACCTGAATTCAAGTGTCTCAAAACCCATCTGGCATATTAGAGAATATCTTACTATATTAAAAAATCTTTGAAACCAGAAGACTGCTCTTGATTTACTCAGATGATAGTTTCCTGACCTTGTTAGTGCTTCTATGTCATATTTTCATATTTCATCCAGTATTGCTAATAATTCTTTTATATTTTCTTCCTTTGTTACCTGCTATTTCTTCCTTGCAGTATCCCTCTTCATCTCCTACCTCATGAGATTTCTGCTGTCCTATTTTTCCAGCCTGTCAAGGTCCCCCTTGAATGGTGGCACACCCATCTAGTTTATCAACTGCTCTTCCTAGTTGTGTATAATCTACAGACTTGGAAAGGGAGCACTTTGTCCCATCATTCAGACTATCAAGGAAGTTGTTAAACAAAAATATTGTCCCCAGTATCAACCCGTGAAGTACTCCATCAGTGACTGACTTCCAGCTGGATTTCATGTCACTCTGTCACTCATCAAAACTCTCTAGGCCTACCTGTTCAGCCAGTTGTCAGGCCACCTCACTGTCCTCTCACCTAGCCCATATTTCCCAGTTTTTTCTACTTTTTAAGACAGGAATTAGTTAAACTGTCAAGTAAAATGTTACTATTAGAGTTCTGGATTTCAAAGTTTACTTAATTTATGGGGGAAAATTATATCAGATTTATGAAGAGATGAATTTCCTCTAAATTTGATCATATTTCCTCACTTGATATATAGTTTATATGATACATACACAGCTGATCTTTATTGATAATGTATACAGAAGTGGTAATAAAGGTCGATCTAGGCAGGCTATGGCAGTCTGAGCCAGTCAGGCTGGAATGAAATTCTTTGACCTTCAGAACTTAAGATGAAAAGACGCCAACTATGTCACCAGTGACAGTGACCAGAGAGCCAATACCTAGATATGAAGTAATGTTTTTGACAACACAATAAATAGAAAGACAAAATCAAACCTCTGACAACATTAAAAGATATGAAATAAATTTTAAAACAAACTAATCAATCAGCTAAACACATTGTCAATAGCTGTAGAGGCATATACATTTCTCAATTTTCAGACAATTCACACTGTCCAGGGATTAAATGTTTGTCATTCAGTAGGGGAAATCTAATGACCTTAGATCTATCCTGAATTAAAAATTATTTTCCCCAACTGATTTTTGTTTTTAACACCTGATCTCAGTTATTACTAGGTTTTGATTAAATCACTCCCTGTGCTGCTCATGAGATTCTCTGACCTCTTGATTAACTGATTACATAGAAGTATCAATCTTAAAAACCAAAAATATATTTACTCAGAACTGTCTCTGTTCTATTCATTTAGTTTCACAATTCATGCCCAGTTTTAAGCATAATAAGTTGTGTTACTCTTTCAACAAAAAAAATCAGTAGGAATTTAGATCTTCCGTTGTAAATGCTGTCAAATATTTTGAAAGGAAGTGGTGAACCTGTCAGCTAAGCTCAATGTAGAGTCCTTTGTACTGCCAGAAATGTACTTGAGTATTTGAATAATAGCAGCAACTGAAGTATTTAATATGCAGAAAAACTGTCACTAATTCAGATAATTACAACTGCAAGTTTCTATAGATATTTTCCTTAGATAATGGCAATATCTAAATAATTCCTTACATAATAGCAATATCTAAATTTGGCTTTTCATTCAAACTACAGGAAAGTTACTAAAAATGCTACGGATGCCCCAGTAAGTGAAGGCACAAAGCATTCATAAGTTAAAGGTCCACCCTCCTCTCTGTGTAAAGGGACACAGGAATTCTTCTGTTTTCTCATTATGAATGTGGAGGCTTAGCACCTGCCAGGGTTTAAACTTTCTGAAGAATTAAAACTGATCAAACGTATAATGGAAGCCTCATGTGAGCTAAATGAAAATAATATACTAGAGGAACTCAGTGATATGTTTGATTAAATTGGTTGCATTAAGGACACACTTCACATTTGTATAAACCCTGAGGTAACCCCATTTATTACTCTAGCTGGGAAAATTCTGTTGGTAGTGAGAAAGTGTGCTCTGCAAGCTGAATTTATAAGATATTAAGTCAGTTAGTGAACCATCTGGCTGGCTGCAGTCAAAGGTGGCTGATGCGGGAAGGAAAGAGGAAGAGGAAATTGCCTGAGACCATGCCAAGAAATAAATGAAATTTGGTAGCGACTTAGTGAGACACCTTTGTATACCAACTGTGGAAGAAATAAGTAGAACATTGGCAGTAAAATCTTAATCTTTTAAATGTATGCATTTTGGACTACATGTAGTCCAAGAAAAAAAACACTTTCATATAATATGCTCTTTATTAAAAGGCTATTCCCTGTGATTAACTTAAATCCAGCAGGGATGCTTCACAAGCACCTACAAGAAGATGAAAGGAATCAGGAGTCAGACGCAAAACCAAGCCTGGGAAGCTAAAGATGGAAGGCACCTCCATCCACGAATACAATCCCCAAGCCCCTTGCTCAGCACTTATCCAGATTTTTAAGTGCTTTAAATGTAAAAGAGAGAATTACACTACGAATTATTCCCCAGCCTGTGTTTGCTGTTTGAAACAAAAATAAAGCAACAAACAGAAAGTAATAAACTGGGGAGTGGAAGAGAATTTTCTTTCTCTGTGTACTCCTGAGATACAGAGCAAAACCAGGTTAATATTAATCAGAAGACAATTATGTTCTAATGCCAACATTTTGATAGGGCCTCCCCTGCTGTGACTGCCTCACATATGTGGCCTTATTTTGCCTGCACTTACAGAGAAGCAAAAGTACAATACAAAATCCATGGTCTTATTGTCTAGAAAATTTGATCCTCAGTTTAGATTAACTCACTGATAAGGTGAAGGTCTGAGTTTGACTCAGTAAGGTTCATAAAGTATTTAAAACCAGAACAGTGATAAGGGAGATTCATGTAAAATGAGTTTTACATTCAAATGGGCAAGCAACCTTTAAATCATAAGGAATCCAACCAAACTTTTCTTCTGTTGACCAGAACAGCATCATAAAGGACAATATTAAAGAAAGGTCCACAACTTCCGTAACTGTAGGTGCTACACAGATCAATAAAATATTTTTTTTAATTCACATTTGGAATGTATTAAGTTTAATGGAAAATAATTAATTCACATGGAAAAGACAAGGGGTAATGGGCAGAAGTGGCTCCTGGGGAGATTCTGATTGGACACAAGAGGTAAATTTTTCACCATGAGGATGATCAAACATTGGAATAGTCTGTCAAGGGAAGTGGTAGGTTCCCCCACGTTGGACAGTTTTAAGTCTCAGCTTGACAGGGTGCTGAGCCATCTCATATAAACTGTAGTATTGCCTAGAAAGGCTGGACCAGATGATCCTCGAGGTCCCTTCCAACCTGGCATTCTATAATTCTGTGATAATATTTACTCCAGTATGCTTGTAAAGATAGTCAACATTTTTTTCTTTCCTTGATGTAAACATATTAAATAGTTAGACTAGCCACTTTTCAATCAGTATTTCAAGTGATTCATGTCCAGACATTATTGTCTTTTTCATCAGATATCCAAAAGCCAGGGTTTCAGGAGACCAAAATAAATCATGTGGCTTTGAATTTTGCACTATAGGATATAATTTTCCTATATATTTATCAAGCAACATGAGCAACAGCTTGCTTCGCCACTGTGTGTAAATTGTTGCTGTGATTGGAGCAAAACAATGCAGATTTAACATTATTTGTTCAGCAGACTTGCATTTGCAATTTTGGGATTTTATAATCTGATCTGCTTTATCCCCCTTGCTTCTACTTATTCACCTGCCTTTTTAATGAATACCTCACAGTTGTAGCTAAATATGTATTTTAATGTTTTTTTTTTTATATAGTGCAGATTTGAGAACTAAGGTAATTCCATATGTTTGCAAACTTAGACAAAATATCCAGGGGAAAAAAAAATCAGTTCCATGAAAAGAAAGGTATGGAAACAATTATTGTGAGTAATTTGCAAATATTTGTGAATATTGTGCTTCTTTTCTTTTGGTATATCTGCCATGTACCTAAAGATATGACTGCAAGTCATTTGAAATGAATCTAGTTTGAGTTATGTGCAAGTTAGTGGATAAAGAAGTGGCTCCTGGGGAGATTCTGATTGGACACAAGAGGTAAATTTTTCACCATGAGGATGATCAAACATTGGAATAGTCTGTCAAGGGAAGTGGTAGGTTCCCCCACGTTGGACAGTTTTAAGTCTCAGCTTGACAGGGTGCTGAGCCATCTCATATAAACTGTAGTATTGCCTAGAAAGGCTGGACCAGATGATCCTCGAGGTCCCTTCCAACCTGGCATTCTATAATTCTGTGATAATATTTACTCCAGTATGCTTGTAAAGATAGTCAACATTTTTTTCTTTCCTTGATGTAAACATATTAAATAGTTAGACTAGCCACTTTTCAATCAGTATTTCAAGTGATTCATGTCCAGACATTATTGTCTTTTTCATCAGATATCCAAAAGCCAGGGTTTCAGGAGACCAAAATAAATCATGTGGCTTTGAATTTTGCACTATAGGATATAATTTTCCTATATATTTATCAAGCAACATGAGCAACAGCTTGCTTCGCCACTGTGTGTAAATTGTTGCTGTGATTGGAGCAAAACAATGCAGATTTAACATTATTTGTTCAGCAGACTTGCATTTGCAATTTTGGGATTTTATAATCTGATCTGCTTTATCCCCCTTGCTTCTACTTATTCACCTGCCTTTTTAATGAATACCTCACAGTTGTAGCTAAATATGTATTTTAATGTTTTTTTTTTTATATAGTGCAGATTTGAGAACTAAGGTAATTCCATATGTTTGCAAACTTAGACAAAATATCCAGGGGAAAAAAAAATCAGTTCCATGAAAAGAAAGGTATGGAAACAATTATTGTGAGTAATTTGCAAATATTTGTGAATATTGTGCTTCTTTTCTTTTGGTATATCTGCCATGTACCTAAAGATATGACTGCAAGTCATTTGAAATGAATCTAGTTTGAGTTATGTGCAAGTTAGTGGATAAATCAGGTTTATATTAGCTATTTTATATCATTTATATTATATATCAAGGGGAAAAAAAAAGTCCTGGAAACATAACATTTAACACTGCCTGCAAAACTTGCAAAGATCCTGAATTCAATATTTAACATACACTGAATTAAATTCCAATTCCACTTTGATAATATTGTGAGCAAGATCCAAGCTTAACTGCAAGCATGTCTATATGTCTTTGTATCTTCAAATTGCAGCAAGTAGCCTATGGATTCCAGAGATGTGGGGAGAAAAGTGGGTTGACTCAATGTGGTCTTCATGAAGGAGCACAAAACCAATCATGCTTATTGTCAAAATTCCACTATTATTCCTTTGTTTCCAAAGTTTCCAATGAAGATTTCAGGACCTCTTTAGAGTGATGCCATATAGGATAGAGTCAAAATCCTTCAAAGGATTCTGTTTCTCTTTATGTAATAGTTACTTCCTCTTTCATTCATGTCAAGTAGTGAGTTTAGACTCATTTGTCTAGGCAGTTGAAGCACACTGATTTATCCAGAATTTCTGAAGGCATCTTTTCTGCCCTTATAGGTATATTTTTTCTTTTGCAGCCCAGTGATACCTTCTCAGTTCTTGGAGAAATTGTAAGGATGAACTTTCATAGTTCAAAGAGTGCTTTGGTTTGTATTTAAGACCAATGAATCAGGGTCTCTGAACTTACACGCTTGTATGTTATCTCAATATACTTTGAACTCTTTTTTTCTGGACTTAGCTCTAATTTTCAACTCCATTTTTAAATTGACTTAATTTATGTGGTCACATTTCACTTCTCCTAGAAAGAATAAACCAAAAAGAAAGTTCTTGTTTCTATCCTTCATTAATTTCTGTTATGTAACTTTCCTTTCCTTTTGCTCCTTTCTCAGTTCCAATATATTCTCAAAGTTTTTAATTTTGTTTATGTAGCTCCGTAATTGAAACACATTCTTTTCAAAACTCCTGATTTTATCCCTGCCTGCTTGCCCTAGTCCTTTATATGATCGTTAAATATGTTACCTATATGAGCTATGCAACCAGCTTTTACTTATACATGTTTTACATGAATAATATTTGCAATGTTGCATCCAAAATATTTATTATTTACGCATTGCTGTAGAATATTTGAACAGATTTTCCTGTCTCTAGTCTCGTACAGTGATGGTAATTTTCAGTTTTTCTTATTTTGCTTGTAATGGTGGATGAACAGCTAAACTATATCTTTAATTATAGTATGACAGCACAGAGACAGATAATATTTTGCTTCAATCCAATTATTTAAACCAAAGAGAAAAAAATTTGAATTGCAAACTGGAGTTTAAGGTGAACTCTAGGAAGAATGCTAGAAAGCTTGAGGAAGATCTCTCTTTTTTCTGTAAGATAACACATGCTGAGACAGTCCTAATTATTTATTTGGTGAAACCGATGCATTTTTATAAAGATCAGGAAGGATTACAGGAGTTGTTAAAATATTCTTGGCTGTCTGCTAGCAAAAAGAAATAAAGAGCATTCAATTTCTTAGCAGAATGAAAAATAGAATACAGTTATTAAAAATAAGAAAAGAGCCTCCAAATAAAGCTAGAAGGTCAGATTTAATAACAGACTTAATGGAACATAAAACATTGAGAGCAAAGACTCAATGGTTATGAAAATAAAACTAATATATTTTCAAAAGATTTACTCACGTATTATATTCACTGTGATGTGTTCTAAAGTAAGATAAAAAGTCAAGAATAAAATTAGAGATCTGAAATTTGTAATTAGTGCCACATCCTACTCTTGAGATTAAATGCACAACTCATGTACAGCCAAACAAATAAAAATGTCTGTCTTTGAATGGAATGTGTGCATGATATTATAGTATAGAAAAATGGCAAAATGGGTAAGAAAGGAGGAAGAACTGGCAATTCCTCTACACTCATCTCTTGTCTACTCTGCTGCTCTCTCTGGAAACAGTTCTGGAACTGCAAAGGTAAGGAGAGTGCTGGGGGAGTTGCTGGGGTGTGGGGAGAAGATAGGGGGTTCGTACATTCCTGCACACACTTGTATATAATTGTACATGTTTTATTTTATCATTAATATTTAATTAAAACCATCTAGTTTTGATTTCAAACTGGAAACCTCTTGTTATTCTCTCTCCTTTCCTTACCTGGGTGGGAGCAGGAGGGGATTAAGAGCATTATTGTCACTGGCTTACTTGCTGATCCTGAGTTAAACCCTGACACAACCTTAGTTACTTCAAATGTTTGTGGTAGCATTGCCTCAGCACATGACAGTTTCTATCTCAAATTGCATAAGGGGGAATAAATTAAGTTCTGGAATCATGTGAATAATTTGGCACATATTGGGCAAGTCCATTTTGTCCATAAATGAGCCTAGCAGGGCCACAGACAGGGCAGGAGCAGGAAACTGAAGAAGCTGCAAATGTAAGTCTGATATTAAGTTAATTTGTGGATGGATTTGCAAGATACTGTCAAGTAAGTGTTCTGTTGAGTGTGCCCTTGAGCTAGAATGTTACTGTCAAAAATATTTGTATGAAGGGTTACAGAATAGACACATTCAGAAAACTGATTGTAAAAGTGGTAATATGGTGAGTTTAAATGTGCTCAAAATGCTTATTTCCCCCTGACAGCAAGTTTAGAAAAAATGAACCAGAGATAATAAAAGCTTTGCAATCTCAATATTTCTTATGATTCAACTCCATCATAAAAGATATGAAAACAAATTACACCTTCTCCTGCAGTTATGTAACACCATTTTATTCTGAAATTGGCCTCAGTATGCTCTAAGCTATGCTGCTGTTTCTGGTGTTTAACTGAATGGTCTTGTAAATTACAATTTAGGGACAATTCTACTCATGATACAGGTACTAGAAGATGCAGGATTTAACTAAATCCTTTTTAAATGTGTGATAATAGCAATAAAAAAATAGGAGAAAAAAAAAAAAAGTTGTTTGTTTGTCTTATCAAGGTATAGACATAACTTAAATACAAACCAGAAGCCGAACTGGTGGGTAAAAAAAATAATAGCACCTGCCAAATCATGGCTCTCCACATACATAGATTTTATTGGATGAATCTGCATGCTATATTTTCAGAAACATAGTCATTTTTCTGTCAATTGTAGATCTTATATTTTTATTTATATTCCTCATTTTTTCTTCAAAAGACTCAGAACATCTAATTTATTATGAGATGGAGCAATTCTACTTAATGCCTTTTAAATTAATAGATACCTATTCTGTGGAACTGTCTTTTTAAAAATAGATTTTGCCAAGTCTAAGCTTATAATTACCAACAAGGTTTTAGTGAATATTCTGAGAAATCAGTTCCATTGCTTAGCACTTATTGGTTTTGGCAAAAAAATTCTCTTAACACAAAAAACAGCTGGAAACAGCAAGATGGCTTCCTTACAAGAGCAACAAAGGGCTGTTTAACTCTGAAAATATAAGGGATGCCCAGATTTTTGTTCCATTGCACCTCAGTGTCAGAATAAAAACATTTTCTCTTTCAATTTTGATAAGGAGTACATGTATACTGCTAAGTGGAGTGAGACACACTTTTACTCTGCCTACATAGCAAGAGGTCTGGATGAGTGAATCTAATTTGTCATGTTTTCCTGACCCTCAGCCAAGATGGCTATTTGCACCAATAGTTATCGCCACACAGCGGAAACGGAAGAAAAGGATGAGAGCAACAATGTATGGAAACTTGTTTCCCCAGCTGGAAATTGAGATTTAGTGCCCTGATAAGGGAGCTAAACAGTTTATTGAGTGAATCTGGCCAGTGTCTATAAAGCTACAAGTAGATTTATGAAAGCAGAATTCAGTCTGAGAGTAACGTGACTGAATTTAGGAGTGAGATTCAACTGGAGGCCAAATTACATATATTCGTGGTAGATGCCTACGCTCCCATTAGAGTCAATAAGAAGAAACATCATAATTTGGTTGAATATATGTGTGTGCCCGGGGCCAGTCCAGACTACACAGGGTATTTAGGGTAGCCAAGCAAGGGTGGAAAAAAGGAGGCAAGTGTCCCTTATGAAGTAGTAGGCAGGGCAGATGCACTAACATAGCAATAATATGTGGCCTTGAATGACACCAGATGTCAAGGTTTAGGCAAGAGGATCCTATTTTTCAGTGTCTTCATATTCTGCTTTGATCCAGGATTCTTCAGCAAGTCTTAAGAATTCACTGCATGTCTTCATCACTGTAGTTTTCTTTAGGGTAACTGATTTAGCTTGTAGATGCACAAAAATTGGTACTCTGGATCCCTGGTAATCAAACACCTGTAGAAGGTCAGGCACATGCACCATTGCAGTAAGAACAGTGTTTGATTTACACTGTATAAAAATTTCCTCGTGCCGTGCTTTCTGGCAGAAAGTATCATTCCCTCTCTCTCTGTCTTTTGGTCAAGCTACCTTCTTTCTGGAGTACTTTTAAACTCTATGGAACACCTGAAGATAATACTTTCCAGGAGAAGACAAAATGATGGAACTTCAACTAGACATTAAAATCTTAAAAATATATACAGGCATTTTTTAAAGCTTTCTTGTACACATCTGATGATATTTCATAGCCAGAAGAGTTCATCTATTCCTCCTGATCATTATTATTATTATTATTATTATGACAGTGATGTCATAATCCTATTTTTTGATATAATAATAATTTTCACAGCAGCTAATTTCAATGCCAGAGACAGACCATGACTTGGGTTAGATAAAATGTATCAGAAATTGTTGAATTTGCCCAAATTAAAAGATAGAAGTTGTTTTCATGTAAACCCATCTCCAATAAAAATGTAAAAAGAAAAGATATCTGCCTTAACTTAAAATGGGACCTACTATTCCAAACTAACTTTCTGCATCAATGAGCTTTTCAGGTTACACACCAATAAAAAGCCAGTGTTCTTTTTTTGTCAAATAAATATTTGTAGAAAGTTAAAATCTTATTAGAATGAATGTATTTCTAATAACATGGATTGAACCCTTCAGTAAATGCAGCTGAAGTGTAACTGCATAGAACAGTAGTAACAAGAATAATTTTCATACACTTTTGAATGTAGATTTTAATATTTTACACTAACATTGTACATACCTTTTCAAGTATGGTAACCACCTTGATATGAATGCATATTGGACAATCTAACAGGATGCCATAAATTTGTAGAACGTTTTCTCTACAGACACTCTAATTTTCAGGCAGCTTGCAAGTGTCACACTTCAGAAGGCTTAACTCTTAGCTGTTAAATACCACAAAATCAGGAGTTTCCACAGCATATAATATACTGATTTAAAATACTAGCAAATATAGTCATGGTTGTGTTTTTATTTGGTACCAGATCACATTGGAATTTACCAGAATGAAAACCCTGATTGTATTTTTGCAGCTACTGTTTCAAAAGAGTTACAATCAAGTTTCTGTTGTCATCTAAGACAAAAGCTTTGCTTGATCAATGATCAGTTCTGGCACAGTTGCAATAAATTATATGATGGTTTCATATTCAGTGCTTAAATAATTCAGAAGGCAATTCTTTGCTTATCAAAACTAAAAGCTGCACACCACATTATACAAAATGTTGATTGACTTTGTGAATTAAATTAGGGATTAGCTGAATCAGTCTGGGTATCAGGATGACACACAAGTTACTGTTCTTCTGGTAAAGATGGCTTCCTGAACATCAAAATATAAAAAAATTCTCCCATCTAATGTTGCAGTAGGTAACTTCTCTTTGCAGAGGTGAGTACAGAGGAGAGACTCCAGAAGGGAGAGACCCAGAAGGGAGCGCTTCTTGCAAGACACAATGAGCCACTGTTTCAAGCTGGTGAGGCCAGGGATGTCAGCTCAGTGAGGGAGAGTCAGGACAGGCCTGCACTGATATAGTGAGTTGCACATGTAATGAAAACTCTTGAATTTTGTGGACTATTGAGTGGACAAAATAAGAGGTAATAATAATGAATCACAAGCACTTACTCAACTGACAATTGCAGCTTAGTTTCAATTATTTATTACACTTCATAATGTGCTAATAAATGTTCTGCAGTAGCATGCCTTGAAAATGTAATGAAGGTTTAGTAAAATCAAATCCCATTGCAGTGTTCAGCTATTAATCCTGTGCTGAAGAAAGGAAAACATAATCTGCTCGTATCTGAGTATCCGAGTGTATTATATTTCCCTTACTCTAAAGAAAATTTAATTTTACACCTCTTCCTTCTTCCTGTGCCAATCAAAATCTCTTTATCTGAAACAGATAAATATGAATTTATAGAACCTTGAATTTAATTTCCTCTGCCCCTTTTTTATGTTTCTTAGCTCGACCCATTCCACTGAACTTTTTTTAACTTAGCAACAAATTCAAAAGTAGTACAGACACAAATAGTTTTACATGTGAGTGTGGAGTCTGAATTAAGTTTGCATTGCACCATAAATCCAATTTCAAATTAGACTTTAGTTTTGCATTTTCAAATGCTTTTCAAATGAATTATACCAACAATCCTTCAGTTTTAATATTCAAGTCGGGATTTATGGTGGATTGTTCTGCCTCAGGGCATTGTCCTAATATTCCAGCTATTTAATGAGTGGTTGGATATAATCTGGGAAGAATTTTAAAGTTAGTAGGAAATTAAGCTCTTCAGGGTGCAAAACTAAAAAGCTTTAATACAAAACATGGAGCTGCCAAATTCAGCTGATAGAGATCATCAACAGGAAAGTGTTCTGCTCCCTTTTAACATCCCTGAGATTCTTTTGTCAAGCCAAGATCCATGGCCTAAACTGATTTTCCTAGAAGATAAGGTCAGCAACCAAACAATTGAGGTGAAAAGGAAGACAATGGCTAGATTTCCATGATACTTTTATCTGCTTTACACTGCCTATAGTGAAATATAGCAATAATTTTATTACTTCGGTATACGAGTCATCAGTTTGTATGAAATACTGTCTGAAGTTATGAAGTCCTGCAAGAACAATCTTCAGTACCTCCCAACATAAGTGGTAAGAGGGTTTTGTCAATCTCTTATTCTCTTATAGGTGCACACTAATAAAAAATACTCCCTACTAAGACCACAGAAGTTATGAATGAGAAAATATTAATATCACATTTTATTGAGGTTGCCCATTGTACAACTAACATGAAAGGCTGCACAGAAAGGTATGTATAATAGCTGGACTCTTCAGTAAGTGTAGACCTTCTTCCTTTGGACTGTGCCAGTAAACCTCAGCCATGGTCTTTTTTATCTGCCTAGTGTGCATCTTTCTTATTCTTCTGCCATCTGTTCATTGAAAGAATTAAAGTTATAGTTTCTATAGAAGACTTTTCTGCCTCTTTTGTGTACATCATAGTAGCACAGAATGGTTTGGGTGGGAAGGGACCTTAAAGATCATTTAGTTCCAACCTCTCTGCATGGGCAAGGACACCTCCCACTAAACCAGGCTGCTCAAAGCCTCAACCTAGACTGAAATCTTAGAGTAGGAAAATTACACTTAAATTAGAGCCTTGTTATAACTCTTAAATATTAACAGGAACATTTTTATTGGTAGAGCTCTTTATCTAAAAGGTATATTTCATGCCCTGCTAAGGAACATGTTAGTCATATCTTCCCAGAAACAACTGAAGGAGTTTTTGTCAGCTTCAGAAATTTTGATATAACTACAGACTCTCAGTGCTTCATAATAATGTATAATCAGCCAATATAATATTCCTAAATTATTTAGTAAATGCACAAAGATAGATCAGACATTTGATAATATGAGAAGCTCAGCAGTAGGTAAAATTTATTGAATGCACTCTGCACATGAATAAAAGACTTCATGATTTATTAACACTTTGTAGATTAATCTGAAACAACATTGAGCAGTGAAGCAGGATAGTAAGCCTGCTTAGCAGGAATTTTAAACAGTCCTACAGCAATGAAAGAGAATTAGATCACACTTCTGAAATACAGTATTTTTTACAACTTCTAGTGATCTTGAAAGGAATCACCTGTAAGAAATGTGGGAATACATGTTCTTTGTGCCAGGTCTTCTAGCAATCCTATTATTTCAAATGGCAAAGAAAACATTGAAATAAGCTCAAACAAATGAAAAATAAAGACAAAATAGTTCTGATTTAGAATGCTACTCTACTAGTTCATCCACTTCTTATGGATAACATGGCTGTCCCAGATTTGCCAGTCTGGTCTTCCTTGATTTGTGATTGATTGTTTTGTATTTTTTCGGATAATTCAAGCTTGATATATAACATTGAATTTTGGGGTATTTGAAAACAAGATTTAGATTTTGCAAGGTAAGGATTCTTTTTTTCCCACTTCAATTCACAGTTGTTCCCAGTGGACAATAATGAGAAATTGGATTATTTTCTGCGGTATAAATAAAAGGTACTTAGACAACACTGACAGATTGTGCACTTTCAGGTTCCTTAGACAGTCTCAAACCTAATCTTCTACAGTGGGGGTTTCCTCATTCTCACTGTCCCTTCTGCAACCTGGAAAGTTTGGCTTGAGCACTTGCTAGTGAAGACTGAGGCAAAAATGTTATTGAGTTCCTCAGCATTCTCCATATGCCAGGTAACCAAGTCTCCATTTTCCTTCCAGAGAAGGCCCACATTTTCCCTAATCTTCATTTTATCATACCTATAGAAGCTGTTTTTATGGCCCTTGATGTCCCTGGCCAGATTTAATTGTATCTGGGCTTCAGCTTTCCCAATCTGACTGCTTGGACAGTTTCTCTGTATCCCTCCGGGGTTATACATCCTTGCTTCCACCATTTGTATGCTCCCTCTTTGTGTCTGAGTTTGTCCAGGAGCTCCTTGTTCATCCATGCAGGTGTCCTAACATTTTTGTCTGGCCTTCCTCTTTGTTGGAATGCACTGCTCCTGACCTTGGAGGAGATGATCCTGGAATGTTGACCAGCTTTCTTGGTCTCCTTTTCCCCCCAGAGCTTTATTCCATGGTTCTCTACTGAGTAAGTTCCTGGAAAGGCCAAAACCTGCTCTCCTGAAGACCAGGGTAGTGTGCTTGCTGTGCACCTTCCTTGATGCTCTAAGGATCTTGAAATCCACCATCTCATGGTCACCGCAGCCAAGGCTGCCCTTGAGAACCACATTGCCCACAATCCACTCCCTGTAGGAAGAACAAGGTCCAGCATAGCACCACTACTTTTTGGCTGCTCTGTCTCTTGGAGAATGAAGATATAATCAGCGTGTTCCTGGAACCTCCTGGATTGTTTATGCCTTGCTGAGTTGACAGATACCAGGGTGATTGAAGCCAACCATGAGAACCAGGGCTTCTGAACGTGAGGCTACTCCTACCTGGCAATTGTTGCAAATGGAATGGGAAGGCAGATGAGATGTTACATGTAGTTAGATCAAACAATAAATGTTAACCATTAAAATGATATCAACTTACTTATTATCAAGTTTTATACTAGGCCTAGAACATTAATTATCGATCTTAAAGGATTCTATAGTCTTTAAACTTAGTGATGAAATTACTTAACATCAAGTTTGCTAATAAACACAATGAAAGAGTTAATATCTCTCACCCTTGCCCAGCCGCAGCTGGGTGTCCCTGGGTGGATCATAATTCTTGAGAATTAGTCTCTCTGGCAGGCATCCCCACTGGAGGAAAGAAGGTCCAGCAACCTTCTGGGACAGTATATGGGAAGTCCCCCTGATCAAAGATGGGACCAGGCTTTTATAGAATAACATGGATCCCTCACTGGAGAATAAAAGGAAAACAGAAAAAAAAAATAAAAATTGAGGGAAACTAAGGCATGTTGAGAGATGGAGCATTCTGCTATATCTGTGAGGGGCCTCATCCACTTGGGTTTCCTGATAGAGTGGCCTGTAGCAGGCCATGTCCCCTACCCCTGCTCTACATTTAATCCTAACCCATAAACTCTTGGTTTTATCTCCTCGTCCAACATCAGGCAGAGCTCCATGCGCTCTAGTTGGTCATTGACCTGAAGGGCAACACTCACTCCTCATCTCTCCTGACTGTCCTTCCTGAAAAGCCTATATCCTTCCATTTCAACACTCCAGTCATGGAAGGAATCCCAGCACATCTCTATGATGTCAAGAAGATCTTGCAAGGCAGCACTTCAAAAAGTCAGAGAATCAGTGAAACACAAAGAGGCCATTCCAAGTGAGATAATCTTACAAATTAATCATTTGCTATTTATTGTGGAAAGAAAAGACAGAAAAAGAAAAAAAAATACAAACACGCACAGCATGGAGAATGTACGCAGAGGAAGCTGCAGAGTGCAGATTGAATCAGAGTAAGTCACTGGTAAGGGCTATATGCAGGACAAGGATAAGGTGTTCTCCCTCTGCTGGACTGCATTTCACCAGTTCTCAAATTCTTAATCTGGCCTCTGGAAAAATGTCTTTCATTTGGTTTGTATTTAAAATAACTATTCCTTATTCCTGGGTAGATGTCTTTTGTTTTTAGGGAATGGATGACAAGGGAGGTCTTCGTTATTTTTCTTTTTTCTTCTCATTACTTTAATATAAAATAACTATCATCAATGATAGATTGATGGTAAGATTATTAATATTTAAGATTTGAGACATCTGTCTAAGAAGTTTATTGTAGCTAAAAGAACATTCCTTTTGACTGAAAACTAGCAGTCAGTGATTGTTTCCAACTCCCCATTTCTGAGCTAAGGTGACACTGGGTGTGCCACTCGCATAGGCTCCACCAAAAGTCATCTCTTCATATTGTCACATTACTTACGATTTGATTCCTTCTTGGAAAACTGGCAGTTATCAAACTATTTAAGAAGTCCATCCCAGGATGGATATCCCATTTTGTTAACATTGACACTTTTAATTTTTTAATATTTTTTTCTCACCTCCTTCTTTTTTTTTGAAACAGCATAACATTTGGGTCTCTGCAATCATTTGGAACAGAACTAGGGAGCAGAGGGGGAGATGCCATCAGAATGTTCTCTCACTGTGATCATAAAGTTTCTATCTGACCTGTCCTAAATGCAGTGATCCTCAGGGTTTTGTATTGGAACTAATAGAGTTTAATATCTTCATGAATTATGTAAACAGTGGGATCAAGGGTTTCAGCAAGTCTGCAGCTGACACCTAGCTGAGTGGTGGGGTTGACACACATGAGGGACTGGATGACATTCAGAGGGACCAGGACAAACTCAAGAAGTGGGCCTATGTGAACTTTATGAGACTGAATAAGGCCAAGTACAAGGTTCTAATCTGGGTCAGGGCAACTTTTGGTATCAACACAGGCTGGAGGATGAAGCAGCATAGAAAAGGATTAGAAATGCAAATTAAATGGGAAACTGGCAATAGTAATTTTTTATTTCTGGAGTGGGAATAATTATATCAGTAGTAATTTTTATTCTATTTTTCTACATTAGTAGCATTAGTCTCTGGTCATCTGTATTCGTATCTGATTATCTAAAATGTATAGAAAGGACATCAGTCATTAACTTTGGGGGGGGTGGGGGGGAAGGCAGGGGGGGAAGCATTACCCAGCATACTTTATGATGTTAGAAACAAGATAAAAGATTCATAGCTCAAAGAAAACAATCAAATACACTTTTTTTTTTTTTTTTTTTTTTTTTGTAGCCACGAGCATCATATTTACTTAAAGGATTGTGACTATAAAAGCAAATATCTCTTACAGGAAGCTAGGACAAAACCTGTCAGAGAACTGGGTAGTAAATAGCCCTGAAATTGTTTCCTCTGCTTCATTTCAAAAGCTTAAGGCAAAGAATGTTTGACCTTTTACAAATGGAATGGTTTCCTGCAGGTCAGGGTGCTGTACTGAGTGCTGCTGGTTATGTGCAACTCGATGCAATCAGTATGAATGGTACAGCTCTTGCTACTGGCACAGGATCCTGCATGATGAGGATTTCTAAACCAGCAACATTTGCCTGTTTCAATCCCAGAAAAGGTGGAATATGTCTTTCTGCTTCCTCCACTCAGCTGTATTTCAAGAGGTTTTGACAGGAGGAACAAATTAAATAGTGTGATTGTTCAACGTGATCCAGAAAGCAGAAAGAGGTCAAGGAGAGAAATATCAAACAGAACAAAAAACCTGCTCTCAAGCTTGTCATATCTGTAGTATATTAGTTGTCTCCTTGACATACTAATGAAATATGAAAGATATTTCTAATAAACCTTATATTACAAATGATAAATATTTTAATGAATGTAGGCTAGATTTTTCTCCCACTGAGAACAATGAGAAGTTTTACTACTAATCTCAATGGAATAAAACTTGCTCTGACTTTACAGTCAATTCACCTCCTGTACTTCATTAATAATTATGGATAGGACACTATTTTCTTTCCACATAGCCAGGATGTAGATGACTAATGCACTAAAGCCATAGTTTTTTCATTATCTTGCTCTTCCATAAGACTTACTTTTGCTGTGACCACTATAAAAGTCAAACAACCAGGTTGTGCAATAGTTGAGAGTATTTGAGAGTACATATATATGTACTTTACGAGTATGAGGAATTACTGACTTATGCAGTACCTAATAGACACTATCAGGCCACATTTCTTCCAACTGTTTGTCAGTTTTAACCATAATTCTGTTGCACTTCTCTAGATTTGCTGTGGAAACTCCTAGGAGTGAGATACCTTGTGTTACATGATGTCTTAAATTGCAGTACAGGTGCTATCATAATAAGCCCCATAGGGTAAGGTTTGTATACTTAACACACTCCATTTGTTGTTTAGAGCACTGAAATAGCTTCAGCATCGTGAAGAATCATTCATGAAGTCTGACACTTAACTTTCAAGTGCTGCTGTGCTTGGTGCGAGAATAGGCATTTATATATATACATTGGAAAATTCTCTTGTGTTTCTCATTGGTGAAAATAGATATTCTATGCAAAAGTGTGTCACAAAAACTGTATCCTCAGCTTACCTATATTCTCTTTATTGTGCATTAGGACCACACTAGACATGTTATGAAGTCCAAATAATAAGCTACTACTAAATGCCATTGCACATACAATTATAACTCTGATAAAATGGAAAAACATAGTTACACTCCTTAACAGGTTGGAAAAATATAGCATTAGAAATTGCAATGGCTGAAAAAGCAGAGCACTATGCAGAATTATACACATATGAACATTTTATTTAAAAGACTAGTAAGTAAAGAAAATAGAGAGTAAGATAAAATCTTACCTTTCCAAGTACATGGAATCAGAATCTTAGGGATGGAATTTCTTTCTTCTTTGTTCTTGATTGTTTCCCTTGAGAATTAAGGTATTTGCATCCAAATTATTTTTTCTCCTTGCTAATTATAACCTGGCATATTGTACAAGTCTTTTGTATTGTAAATGTGTAAAGTTAAGATAATCTGAGTTATACTATTGGTTCTTGTAAAATAATGCATGAGTCTTTCAGAGAATCCAACCTATGAGTTGCAAGGAAGATTTTCTTCTTATATTTTTTTGAAGTGAAGAATCTCTAGAGGATAGAACAACCTTCTTAACAAAAATAACAAAATAGAAAAGTATGTACTCTAAGCATTGTCTCTACAATATTCTGTGTATAGAAAACACATATAAACTAGGTGCTTAGTGAAAAAGAAAATTAAATTAAAATGTATTCCAAAATATTCTGTACTTCAGTTTCATCTCAGTTCAACACACAGTAGGATTCTCTGGACAAATGCTGTAATTATAATTAGAGTAATTAATTGTTGTTCTAATTAGGGATAACAATATTCATCACTTTCTGCTCTGATTACCGCTGTAAGTTATGTCTGATGCATGAGCTATGACAATAAACATTAACATGGAGCTATCTGATAGACAGTCTTCTCAGCTTTCCTCTCAAACAGAGTAATTAGAATAGGAATTTAGGAAAAATATTGTTCTTATGTGTAACTGGCAAAAGCCATCTCCATGTAATTCTTAGAAACAAGGTTGTTACAACTACTAAATGGAACTAGTAACTGCCTAAAGAAAAGATGAACGATCTGGTTGTTTTGAAGTGCTGCAAGTACAATGTTCATAGGTAAAATACATGACCAGGGTGCTAAATCTCTATACTTACATAATTTAGCTTACTATAAAAGTGGCATTGCAGGAAACCAAAAGCATAAATAGAACAGCACTGTTATACCTCTGTAGTCAAAAGGCTTTCAGCATTTTCATTAAATACTTCTGTTTTTATGGATTTCAGACGAGGCTGCAACACGCACCCTGGTCATAATCTGCCACATAATGTTGGAGAAAGAACCCTTGTAATTGTAATAAAAACTTCAAGAAAGTACACAAGATTTCTTAGTTGTGGAAAACAAATGAACAGAAACATCTAAAATTCTCTTGGCTTTTATATTCCTTTTGCAGTTCTTTCTCAGTAGTTGTCAAAAAAACTCTGCCAATACAGGGGAGTTGGAATTAGTTGGTGTTTCAGGTCCCTTCCAACTCAAACCATTCTATGAGTCTATAATCTATTTTCAATATTGTTAAAATATTTATTTCAGATTAATTTTTTTTTTTTAAATGGAATTAATCTTGATCCAAATATGCTCTTTCTATTCCTAAGTGTTCTGATTTGTTTTGGTGCGTTTTTTTTCATAGGAGGGGAAGGGCCCCAGAGGTGGCTCCGGTAAGAAGCTGAGAAGCTCGCCCTGCTCCAAACCCAGCCAAGGAGCCATTAGAAGATGTGCTATATGAAAGAACTGATACAACACCTGAGCAGAGAGGTATTTGAGGGAGAAGAGCTGTGCTGGAGGAGAAGAGCTGTGCTGGGGAAGCAGAGCAGTGCTGGTGGTTGGTGAGGAAGGGGAAGAAGGTGCCCAAGCAGAAGTTTCCCTGCAACCCATGGCGAGATGGCAGCTGTCCCCCTGCACTCATGGAGGAACGTGGTAGAACATCCCTGAGGGTGCCAGGTTGGGTGAAGTTGGCCAGGGGACTTGGATTTTGTGGCCAGTGGGTTTGCTGCCTGTAGACTCTGATTGTGCAGCTTTGGAAGACCCTGGCACCAGGGGAATTGGCTGTTCCGAAAGCAGCCCATGACTGTGAGAAGCCCAGGCTGGAGCAGCTCCCAACCTCATGGGAAGGACTCATGAAGGAGAGGTTTGTGGAGAACTCTGTTCCATGGGAGGGACCCCATGGGGAAGCAGGGAGGGACTGTAAGGAATCCAATTAATAGGCAGATTTGCCTATTAATAAACATCTACCGAATATAGCAGTTTTCACCAACCTTTAAGAAAAGTATGATTATTTTGTTGTTGTTGTTGTATTATGCTTTGTTTAGAGCCCTTCCCACTGTTTAGCTTCTTTTTTTTTCTTTCTTTTTTTTTTTTTTTTTTGGGGGGGGGGGGCGGTATATGCTTTGAATTGAATGAGAGATGCAAATACTTAAGGACATAATTTGAGTTTGTGCCAAGGAGGCTTTAAGTTTGTAAGCTATTGAATGAAGATTTACATCTCTACCAGGAAGGTAATAAGCAGCATTTATCACTTAGGATTTGAATGTTGAGGGGAAAAAAACAATGACAAAGGCACACAGTACTTTAAGTATGTTCTTATGAGAAAGGGAGGAATTAGTTTTTGTGTTAGCAAATGTTTAAAGAGGTTAAATGTTTTATGCATTTCATGGATTTTGAATCATAGAGATGTCTCTGATGCATATTTTCCCTTCAAGAAGTAAATCTGCATTTAATATTTGACCAGCTACTAAATTGTCTGCTTCTTTAAAGCCTGATGTACCTTTTGAGTTTAGTCCCTGTCATCTGAAGAAAGATGCCCATAGAACCACATCCTTTCAGGTTGTTTTCCAAGAGAGCTGTTTGTGAGATTTAAAACTTGTCTTTTGATTCTGTTATTTGAGTTGAAGTCTGTAAAGATAAAGTCTTATTTTAATCTCACACACTATGCAGAGAAAAGTTATGCAATGTATTACATTTTTAACAGTTTTACCTAGGGTATGCAGTTTCCTCCTAGCCCTCAATTATTACTTCAAAAAGGCTTCAAAATTGTATTAGAAATAGTTTTAAAGCAACATGATAAGGCTAAGCAGCTCATATTCTGACAGCCCAAATCTGAAAAGAAATGTTCTGTTTTATTGAGGAGTATTCTAAAACATAAAATACCATTTGGAGAGGGAGAAGGGTCAACCTTGCTAAGTCTCTGTAATGCTTCTCAGGTAGTTTACATTAATGATCCATGTCTATCAAACATCCGAATAATCTTGAGCAGGAACTTTGGTTAACTTTCTGTTTCATTTTATAGTTTTCAGTTAAGAACCATTTCATTGGGTAAGATTTTATTCTGGTACCTGTAAAATAGCTCTGCTGATGTTTCATAAAAGCAGTATCTTCATCATATTTTATGTAATGCAGGGAGGTCTTCTTTGTTAATTACATGTGGCACAAGACGAACTAATCAAATCGAGTTCTGGATAGTGGTCAGACATCCTGAAGAAAATGCTGGGAAAGATGAGTGCTTTTCCAGTATAGCTAGCATCATTCAGAGAAAATTCCAAGCTCTTTCTTTTGCACATAGAACTCAATCTTTCTCATGATTGAATTGAATATAATTACCAAGAGGCTCTGCATTTGTTTCATCTTCCAAAAATGTTGATTTTTATATTATGTGACAAAGACAAAAATTTTGTAGTGGCTTCAGTTTTTACAGATTTTCATTTCCATATGTATTCACATATAGATTTTTACATTAGTTATTTTTTATTGAAGAGAATCAGTTAATACTTTGCTTATACATAACACAAAATATAATTAAGTAATTTAAAAGTAATTTTAATGTTATTAAAACTATAGCTCAGAGCTCTCTGTAAAGTATTTTGCAATTTCTTAAATAAATTCCAGTGCTTATTGTTGAAACTGGTGGATAAAAATAGAGACCTTTAAAAAATAAAAATTAAAAAAAAGAGGTATTAAATGACGCAGCTGTTATTGGGCATTTGCAGTGAGATTCATCTGAGCTAACTAAGACATGTGGAAGTTATATGTCTAAACTTGAATAGTCAACCCAGACCACTGTCATCTGCAGGAAATAGTGACCTCCAGGAATACGTAAGAAAAATGTGCACATTTAGAGGGCACTACACTTCCTGCAAGTACTAGTGTGCACCGCAAGTTCAATGAACTGGCACTGGAACCACTTTTACCTCTAACTTTATGGATACATATAGTAAATAATTTTGACTTAGACAACTAACATTTAGGTGTTCAAAACTAAATTTCATCCTTATGTTCCAATACTGTACTTTAAAGGGTGTTTTCCATGCATAATGTCATTCACTATGTAAAAATTATACAGAAGTTAAGTGATCCAGTACTCTTCCTTTCATTCAGAATGTTGTGGTCTTCTCTGATCTGCACCTGTTTGGAGATAGTCTAATAAAGCAAATAAGTTAGGAATCTGCTACCTGTCCTTAGATTTCAGGCATATGGCTCTTGAGATGTGAGATCTGAACTGTCCAAACTTCCTGTGATAGCTCAGTCACTGAAGTAATCCCAAACCCACCATACTTATATAGTAGCATTTGGTACCTTTCTAATCTTATGCAAGTTCAGCCATTCAGACTAATAGCAATTTCATTCTGTCAGGTAAAGGACAAGTGCAAATAGATCAACTGCAAAAAATTGTGTTTCTTCCTGTTGTAAAATCTATTTGCTTCTTCTGCCAAATAATTGAGAGTGCATTGTGTGGTGGGCAAAGTCAAACTGACCACTCAGTGCTTTGTGAATTTGTACTTACTAGAAGGAAAAGGCCATGAAATAAAATGTAAGAAAGAGAAATAGAGAGAAACTCTTAATTTACTCTTCTTATTTCTTTCACTACTGTTTTTATCCTGATTGACAGAACAGACAAATAATATCCTTCAAAGCCATAAGCTGTTTCAGCAGATACTCTTCCATGTGAGCACTTGAAATGTATCTTAACTGAAAACACACACACTAATCCAAAAAAACCAAAATAAAATAAAACAAAAAAACCCAAAATAAAATAAAACAAAAAAACAGAATTTCTATGTCATTCTGTTCTTAGATCAAACCCTAAGTGTTATCTGCAGGACTTATAGCTTTGTCTTAAAAAGTCTTGACCATGCTGGACCACTGAAGATGGCATTAGAGAACTTCGTTTCTCATAGATATGATTAATTGCTTTTCTCCCTACTATACCTGAGCAGAGCAGTCATTGCTCTAGTGCCAGGCCTATGAGATGAAATGCATAGAAGACAGTATGTGAATTTTTATGGTTTCTCCTCACAGAATGAAGGGAAAGAATATTTATCTTTCATGTTTGAAGAATCATTGCTGTGAAAAAACACCACAAAATACTTTGCTCTTTCTCTGAAATCTTACAAAAAACATGTTAGTAAGCAATTATGTATAAAATATGGGCTGGACTGACAAGCAAGGTCAAGGAGAACAGGTTATGTTGGAAGACATTGGATTGATACCAAATTTCACCCTTGAAAAATGATGTTTCTATAAAGACTACAAGAGATACAAGACTCGTAAGTTCACCTGGTAGCAGAAATTGTGTCCTAGACCTCATATTTAATGAGTGACTCTTAAATACACTCAGATGTGAGAAAAATGCTGCTTATCTTCAGAAAATGTTTGTTCAAGGTACGAACAGGAGTGGAATTGTAGCTGTACAGGCAATATGACTGATGAGAAGTGTCTTGAACTGTGATCCCAAATCCTGCTGCAGTTAATTATCTATTTTTGAAGTTCTGAGTCTCAGAAGATAGAAATTAGGCATTGTAGCTGTGAGCCAGTAGGTGTCGAGGGCTACTCAGAGTCACTACAAGGCTCTGAGAGAGAAAATACTGTGGTTTAATTTAATGCAAGACAAACTGGCACAAATCTAATATGATAAGCAAAAAGTGCAAGTAATTTTTTTTCTAATGTATAGCTCTTCATATGTAAAGTACTGTGTTTAAATTATCATATAATTATTTCCACAATTTAAAGCTCTTTCTTCTCTAAAAATAGATATATGTAAATTTTACAGAGAGCTGTTCAATTCCTTTCATTAAACAAACAGTAATGTCAAATCCTGTCTCTGTATTTGCCAACATATTCCTAAAACTTGTTAATTAACCTGAAAACATATGCATGACCTAGGAGTATTTTCCTTTATGAATCCCTGTTGAGTTCTCACTTTCGTAACAGTTCTACAGTGAAATGATAGATGATAACAGCTCTAAATGAAACATTTAATAAATACATATTCTCAAAAATTCTTCATCCATATCAAAGACTGAATTAATCCATTAAAAAAGACATTTAAAAAACTGTTCTCTTTTTTTTCTAACCAGTGTTAAATGAGCTGTAATTTGCCATGAAACAGTGGAATGTATAGATATCATTAGAGCTAGCTACTGGATTAAAAACAGTAATTCATAATTTTGACTCTTGAATTTACATAGAACCTCTATGTACATATTTCCTTCCGGAGAGAATGAGATTTAAGGATATTTCTGCTGACAAAGGGACATAGATACTAGTTTATTGTTCTCTTATGTACCTCATTTTCCTGTAGCTGTTTTAAATAATGAAGTACAGAAAAATAATAAATACCGACTGTCTTACTGACATAGTAAGAACCAACCCGTTTTTATTCTCAGAGTTCTTCAACAGGATTATGCTTTCACCAGTACTGGTAATGTAACTGAAGATGATTTTTTTTTTCCTTATTGGTAGTACCTTTGGGGAACATTAATCTCCAAATAATTGAGAAACAGTGGCTAAGCTGTTAGTTTTAAATTACACATTAGTAGCTGTCTTTTAAATTGACAGTTAGAGCTGTAATTGAGAGCAATGGTCAGATGGTAACTACTCTGACACTGGATTTTTACTGCTTTATTAAATTACTGATCAGATGCAACTCTGCACCTGGCTGGGGTGCTTAATCATAAGCTATTAGAATCTTTTTAGTACATAAGAGGAGGAATTGTGATTTTAATCCTTCCTAGCACAAAGCTTTATATTCTGGTTTGGTTTATTTCTGCTCTCCAATTCTGGATGGATATGCTTTCTTTTAGTCTGTCTATGTATCTGTCATCAAGTCTGTACTATTGCTGTAGGACCTTCAGTGTGGGACTCCCTCAGTTGCTTAGACCTTGCAAAGAATCAACAGTAATTTCTTATACAGAAGGCAAGTAGAAAATATTCTGTATGGAATACTTTCCACATTGTGGCACAAAGATCAGTCAATTTAGTTTTTTTCAATTTTGTTTTGTTTTGGTCTGGTGTTTTGCAGAGAATCCTTTAAGATTAGTTGTGGAGTGTTTTTTAATTATCTCTCTTGTCCATCAGGTTACCAAGATGCTGTGTTTGATTGCTGCATCATTATATGTCATGTGTTGCTATGAAGGGATGCAGCACAAGGTCCACATCCTTTTGCTGCTTTTGTGGAAAAAATTGATCCTTAGTACTGGTGAAGTGAGCATGCTCTTAGCTATTCTTAACTTTTTATGAAGATTCTGGGATAGAGCGCAGGATTCTGGGTTGTTCTTGTCTATTGTCTCTCTGCTCATTCTTTCTGTTCAGTTTAATGTTCTCAGTATGCTAAATCTCTCTTCAGAGTTCTGGGCAATATCTAGAACATATTAAAAACTTATCTATGAATTGTGAGGAAAGATATATCTGCAGCTCTTTTAATATGAAGTCTGCCTTTACTGTTCTATAGTAATCTGTGATATCCAAGTGTCATATGGTACTGAGATAGTGATGGTCCTGGGCAGCCTGTTCCAATGCCTCACCACTCTTTTAAGTGAAAAAAATTTTTCCTAATATACAATATGAACCTCCCCTGGCACAACTTAAGGCCATTTATTCTTGTCCCATCACAGGTTACATGTGAGAAGAGATCAACCAGCACCTCACTACAATCTCCTTTCAGGCAGTTGTAGAGAGCACGTTGCTACCTTCCTTCATTTCAAATTACTCTCTTGTTTTTTCCAAAACAATTTCTGAAAAGGGATATAAATCCTATGTCAACAAAACACAATGTAATGGCAAGACACCACAGAAACTTGCATTTATTGTCAGCTGTACAGTCACCATTTTCTCCTGAATGTTATTTTCATAACAGATGATACAGAGAAAACCTATCTTGCACTCTTTAATGGAACATGACAGTAGCAGTTAAGCCTGCATAGGAATAATTATCTCTGCCCAACACCACACTCAAGTTCTTCCTTTGAATTGCAGTCAAACTGACAGCCATTCTGTTCACTTGCAGCGATACAGGTCTAGCTCAGCCAAGCCATCTATGCAGCTAAAATTATTTGGCAGTATTCCACTTTGTACTTCAGTTCAGCTTAGCATTGCATAGCATTCAAATTAAAAAACAAACAAATAAACAAACATCAACAAATCACCATAAACCCCAACAATACAGTTACCAATAGGTTACAGGGAGGGCTGAATGATAATAGAATGTTTTAATGGGGCAACTGATGTCATCTACCTGGACTTGTGCAACGTATTTGACACTGTCCCGCACAACATCCTTGCCTCTAAATTGGAGAGACAAGGACTTGATGGATGGATTCCTCAGTGGACAACGAATTGGTTGGATGGTTACACTCAAAGCACTGTGGCCTACAGCTTGACATCGAAGTGGAGCCCTGTGAGAAACAGGGGTCAGTATTGGGACATCTTTGTCAGTGACATGGATGGTGCGATCGAGTGCACCCCCAGCAAGTTTGCCAAGAGAACCAAACTGTGTGGTGAGGTTGACATGCTTGAGAGAAAGGATGACATCCAGAGGGACCTTGACAGGCTTGAAAGGTGGTTCGTACAAATCTCTTGAAGTTCAACAAGGCCAAATACAAGATTCTACACCTGGGCTGAGGCAATCCCAAGCACAGAGGTTGGGCAGAGAATAGACTGAGAGCAGCAGGTCTTGGGGGTGTTGGTTGATAGAACGAGCCTGCAATATATGCTTGCATTTCAGAAAGCCAACTGTATCTTGGGCTGCATCAAAAGAAGTGTGGCCAGCAGATCAAGGGAGGTGATTCTCCCCCTTCACTCAGCTCTTGTGAGACCCCTCCTGGAGTACTGTATACAGTTCTGGAATCCCCAGTGGGACTGCAGATTTCCCCTCTCCAGACTGGTTGTCCCAGTAACAGGGATAGAGACTATATTCTTCTCAGTGGACCTGTCTCAGTCTTCTGGCTCATGAATCTGCTGTTTTCTGCTCATTAGCAATATAATGCTAACAGAAAAGATTAAAATTAACCATTCTGGTATTTAAGGCTTGTTCTTGAGAGATGTGAAGCATTTGATTGCCCTTAAGATGAAGAGAGGACAAAATGCATGTCTCCCTCGGTGGGTACTCTTCTCACACAGGTTATTTTATAAAAGGTGCATTACCCTACACAACATCTATGTTTGAAAGAAACATGAGCAGCCCTGTCTTCATTTCTCTCAGCATCTGTGACTCTTGAGGTCTGGGAAAAAGTGACAAAACTAAAAGACAATGGCAAAATATCCTACGTCTTGTACTAAATGCAAGAAGGAATTGAAGGAAATTATTTTTTTCATCCCTATTCCCAAACTCTCCTTTTTAGCTCTTTCTATTGACATGCTTACTTTCAAAAATTGTGTTGTTCAGTGAAAACATTGAACATCATGAAGAACTGATCCATCATGAGATAAAATCTAAGCATGGTGTGATAAGCTAGTTATGATCCACAGCAAGAGGAGGCAGCTTAAGTAGCTGACAAATGACAAGTCTGTTGTGGCTTTTGCTGGTCCTAGTATTTCATGTACTTCTCTAAGAGATTTATGAAGAACACGGTCCTCTGTAGGGTATTCCTTTGTGTGCCCTATTAATACTGCAGTTTTGACAGTAGTGCATCTTTTTGCTTCATCACACAGGTACTCTGGAAGCCCATAATTCAGAATATCTAGATGTTGCTTGCTTGTGACAGCACAGGTCACTGCTAAAATGACTGAGTTATCAATATATTTTAATTAATGATGCATCTCCTTTCTTTCGAGTCTGACCACAGAGATTGCACAGCACCTCTGTGTAGGTCCATTACTATTGTGGGGTGTTTTGTCACAGCAAATAAAAAAATTCATGCCTACAGAAAACAGCTTAAGCAAGAAATGTGCATTTTGGAGAAAATGAGGATGTATGCAGCCAGGTTTCAGAACTCCACAAAGGCCTCAAACCATCACTGAACTTTGGCTCAAAGTGAATCTCCTTTGATGATTGGACTTGAGTTTTCAGACTACAGTGCAACTCACCCAATTTCTGTTCTATTTCTGTCACATGAGCAAAAATTAAATATGCAAGCAAAACCATAAAGCTCATGAAGGAATATCAGCATCTCCCAGAAGTTCTGTTTATTGCATTGCCAGGTTTTTTAATTCATGAACTTTTCTCTAATCATGTTGGTATCAAAGTTTATTATTTTTACTGATTATAAGTGTCATTAATGTAATTACTAACAAACAGTAATTAACTGCTGATATTCTGTATTCACAAAATAATGTTAGCTTGTAGAATTGATATGCTGCTAAATTTAAAAATAGGTAACAAGTAGACTTTTCTTATCATACATATACATACATAAATGAATAGTATTAATTTTCAGGCTTACTTTTACTATTTCAGCATATTTTTGTACAAGACATCCTTTTATTTCTTTGGACTCAAAAATCTAATTATTGAAGGAGGCATAAGAAGTGGAACTCATAGGTTATTTTTTTCTTATCTCTATATATTGTCATGCAGATTGAATTCAGAACTTTCAATTGTCCAAAAATGCTGTGTGAAAGCTGAAAGGTTCTATACTGATAAGCCATTACTAAGAGAATAAGTTGGAGAAAAAGTAGATATGCAGGACTGAAGAGAACTTGTAACCAAATGAGGGGGGTGTTGCAGCCAGAGATGTAGAAGCATGCTAAGTAAGATATAATTGGCAATACTTACTTAGAACCCACAAATAGCATCATAGGAAATGGTACAAGCTCTTACAGCACAATAATAATGCTGGGAGTGTACTGGGCCTAAATACATAAATTGTGCAGAACCAAAAAAAGGGTAAAATAAGGACTTATGTCTTATACCACAGTGAACATCAAAACATGTTCAAGTAGTAAAATTTGCAGGATGAAAAAAGGCTGTAAAGCAAGCAGGAAAGAGGTCTGGTAGTACTCTTGCATAATGTGTGGGATGAAAAGCAAAACAAGTACAAATTTGTTGAAAGAAGCTGAGATCACAGAATCACAGAGTCACAGAATCATCACAGTAGGAAAAAACCTCTAAGATCACCAAGCCAAACCATCCACTCAGGGAAGAGAAAGAAGGAACAAAAAAAATAAATGGAAAAACAACAATGTCACAGTTTGACTCAGGTCCGACAACAATGCTCTCGATCCCCCCTCCCCCCAACCCAGGTAGGGAAGGAGAGAGAGAAAAAGAGAGAGACTTGGCTGGATTGAAAACTAAACTACACAGCTTTAATTAAAACACTAATGAATGATACAAGAAAATATATACAATTATGTACAGATATGTTCAGGAATGGGCAAAAAGCCTCTCGCCTCCCCCCACCCCAGCAACTCCCACAGCACTTCCCTGAACTGGGAAGAGTCCCAAGGAATCCCGGAGCTGCTGCTGGAGAAAGCAGAGAGTTGTGGGGGTCACGAGAGATCAAGCCTGAGGATCGACGGTGATGGATGGACAGAGTCCTCCCTGGACGCCGGCCATGGACGGAAGAGAAGGGAAGAAGAAAAAGGAAGGAAGTTGTCTTCTGTGATCTCTGACGTTCCTCTGAGCTTACGTAGATATATGGAATGGAATATCTTTGGCCAATTTTGCTGTCCATCTAACTCAGCCTCCTACGGGGGGGTCACAGATCTCCCCATAGTGTCTGAGCCGGCAGAGTGCAGGTGCAGCCTTGAAGCCTCAGTAGTTAGAAAAACATTCCACTGTCTTATCAGCCTAGCAGAACACACTGTTGCTAGTTACAAGAAAGCTTACTGAAGGAAAAAAAAAAAAATCAGTAAAAAGAAAAATTGGCTTCATCCTGGCTCAAACCAGGACACACAACCACACACCCCACCCCAACAACAACAACCCACAAAAAAACCACCATGCCCACTATAGCATGACCTGAATTGCCACATCTACACGTTTCTTGAATATCTCTAGGGATGGTGACTCCACCGCCTCCCTGGCTAGCCTGTTCCAGTGCCTAACTACTCCTTTGGTAAAGAAATTTTTCCTAATATCCAATCTAAACCTCCCCTGGTGCAACTTCAGACTACTTCCTCTGGTCCTGTTATTATTCACTTGGGAGAAGAGGCCAACACCCACCTCCCTACAACCTTCTTTCAGGTAGTTGTAGAGAGCAATGAGTTCTCCCCTCAGCCTCTTCTTCAAATTAAACAATCCCATTTCCCTCAGCTTCTCTTCACAGGACTTGTTCTCCAAACCTCTCACAAGCTTGATTGCTCTTCTCTGGACACACTCCAACGACTCAATATTCTTCTTGTAGTGAGGGGCTGTCGCGAGCCGGGTCCAGAGGGCT
>NW_009953496.1:19519179-19532806 GCF_000747805.2 Chaetura pelagica
GTTTCTAAGAGGGTAGATTAAAGTACCCTCCCACCATGCTCACAAATTATTACTGAGACCAATATTTAGTTTGCAATTAATCAATTTATTAAGGGACAATACAAACTAAGGGATCAAGGTTCAGGAGAGGTTAACTAGGTATGTATATTGGAAAAGGGATTCAAGGCACACTCTGAAGGAGAGGTGTAAATCAATGGAGTGAAAGGGTAGGAGTTGAGGCCAGTAAATAAAGTTAAAGAGTGTATGTGTGAGTGTGTGTGTGTACGTGTGTGTATATTTACCCTCCTTCCTTCCGTAGCGCAGTTGTTAGAAGTGCTGGCAGGCTCGGCTGGAGATCTGCAGGGGGGCCTGCGTCCCAGTAACTGGGGCGCCCCCCTCCTGCTGCTGGCAGGGCTCTGGTCCCGTGGCTTTGTGGCAGATGCAGCCTGGGCAGGCTTGTCCGGTCCGGTTCAGTCCAGGCTGGGCGGGCAGGGTCCCCGGGAGTGGGTCCAGACGGCGCCCACCCCTCTCCGCTTCTCCTCGCAGCGGAGTGGCACTCAGGCAGGTTCAGGTGCTGCAGTGGGGTCTTGTCCCAGGCAGGCAGGAAACAGGGCAGGTTCCGCTCTCTTTTTATGGACCAGAGATCACTGTTTGAGAAGGTACTGTCTAAATTAGCCAATCACCATAGGCCAGGTACATATTCTGTTAGGAGCAGTTTTTAATCTATTGTTTATATTTCTGCCAGCTATTGCAACCCTTGTGCTGCTTCTTTTGCTCTGCACTTATCTGGTAGGGCAAGAGGCCTGTTCATTCTGTCCTTGAGTGAATCGGTGAAAAGGCGTCACTCTCTCTTTGCTGACTTGAAAGGCATTCTTTTTTTAGTCTTATGTGGGGGGGAAAAATATGGATCGTTCCCCACAGGGGCCCAGAACTGAACACAGCACTCAAGGTGCAGCCTCACAAGTACAGGGGCACGCTCACCTCCCTTCTGCTGGCCACACTATTTCTGATACAAGCCAGGATGCTGTTTTCCTTCTTGGCCACCTGGGCACAATGCTGGCTCATTTTAGGCAGTCTATTAACCAGCATCCCCAGGTCCCTTTCTGCTGGGCAGCTTTCCAGACACTCAGCCCCAAACCTGTAGTGTTGCACATGGTTGCTGTGACCAAAATGCAGGACTCTGGACTTGGTCTTGTTGAACCTCATAAATTGACCTCAGCCCATTGATCCAGCCTTTCCAGGACCCTATTTAGAGCCTTCCTACCCTCGAGCACATCAACACTCCTGCCCAATTTGGTGTCATCTGCAGACTTACTCAGGGAGCACTCAATCCCCTCATCTAGATCATTAATAAAGATATTGAACAACACTGTCCCCAAAACTGAGCCCTGGGTGATACCACTGGTGACTGGCTGCCAACTGGATCCAGCCTTGTTCACTACATTTCTCTGAGCTTGGCCACCTGAACAGCCAGTTTTTACCCAGCAAAGAGTGCACCTGTCTATGCCATATGCCACTAGCTTCTCCAGGAGAATGCTGTGGGAGGTGATGTCAAAAGCTTTACTGAAGTCTAGATAGACAATATCCACAGCTCTTTTCTCATCCACCAGGTGGGCCACCTGGTCATAGAAGGAGATCAGGTTGGTCTTCACCCTCTATTTGAGGAAGGGAAAGGAACTGAAAAAAATAACAATGAAAGAGCTAAATGGGTAACAAAGAAGTCACGCACTTCAGTACTAGTCTCCTTCACTGAAGAGCACTCCAGCCTGGCCACCTCAGCCTTGAGGACTAAAGCCATTGGGGTTCTGACCTTCACTACCAACTACAGCATCAGCTCTGATTACTGCTCTGCAGAAGACCTGAAGAAAAGTTGCTGACATGTCTTGTCACTCCCTTGTAGCCAGTTTAAAAAAAATAAATAAAAATATATAAACTGAATAAACTAATAAAGCCAAATAAGAATATTCTAGTAGTAAGGGCCTTTCCCTCACCTAAAACACACATCACGAGAACTAGTTTTTCTTCAAATTTAACTTTCTTCTTGTTCTAATGGACAATATTAAAGATGTAATGGGAACTGGAAGAAAGCAGTGGAAACTATACAAATCCAGGTGATGGAAGTGCTAGAAAAGCTGAGAAGCTGTTGAGGAACTGCAACACATTCACTGAGAGAAAAAAACAGGGTGCACTCATGATAGAGCAGTGGAAATGGGTAAGGTCAGGGATCAGCTTCAGACTAAACTCTTCAAAGAAATGTTGTCTTTCTGCAACCAGAATCCAAATTAAAAACAGAGAGATAGAGGAAACCTTTTCTTGTAGGTAGGATAGAGACAGGGAGACTGATTGCCATCATGGGCAAAACAGACTCAACTTGGGAAGAATTTATTACCAATTAAAATATATTTGTGTAGTGAAAATTTGAAAGCACATCAATTAAAACAATTCCCAAGCTGATCTTCACTCTTTCATTCCTGACTCCGAAGTAGTGCTGGGGGCTGGAGGCAAAATAGGGTCACTACCCAGCAGTTCATCTCTCCCACTCCTCTCTCTCACATTTTTCCACTGCTCGATCATGGGTTCTTCAGGAGCCACAGTTTTCTCAAAAGATATCCACCTTCTCCAGCATGGGGTCCTCCATGGGCTGCAAGGGAACAGTCTGCTTCTCCTTGGTCTTCCCAGAGGCTGCAGGGGAATTTCTGCTCTGGCCCCTAGAGCACCTTCTCTGACCTTGCTCACTCTTGCTGTCCCCTCCTCATCTCTCTATCTGGCATTTTACCCTTTTTTACACACATTTTCCCAGAGGCTCCAAGACTTTGGCTGAGGGGCTGAGTGTGCCCTGCAGGGGGTCACTTGGAGCCAGCTGGAACTGGCTGTGTCCGGCATAGGGCAGCCCCAGCCTCTCCTCACAGAGGTCACCACTGCCAGCACCAGGGCACCTGAAGCCCATGCAGCCCCACATCTAGTTTTTCTTTCCACAAAGAAAGACTCAATTATTTGTACGCACTGCATATGATTCTTGTTGGTATTTTATGTGAAAAGAGCTAACTGCGTTTCTTTTTCTGATATATTATTTCAACACAAATACAGTTATAGGAAATAGTATTGTATTAGCTTGCCAACCAGAGAAGAGCCTGTCATCCCTTGGAAGCTGCAGCAGCAAAAATTGTTATTGATAAATACTTGAGGGACTACCAGCTGTGAGGATAAAGGTTGAGCAGTCTGTGTTACATCTGAGGTGCTGGGAGGTTGATTCACTGAGAAAACTCATGTATTGTATCATAGCTACAGCTTTAACTGCAGATGTGGGTCATATCACCACCCATGATAGACAGTCAGAGGTCACCTATCTCTGCCTTGCCAGGCTCACTGTCTGGCTGAAAGGGGCTATGATGCTACATGTCAAATTCTAAATCCTTGGTATTACGAATGACATTTTGCCCCTTACTGTGATGGATATATTATCATTCCTCAGTATAGCTTTACAAAACATGATGGGGTTATTATGGGATTATTACTAGGGACACAAGCCACTCCTAAGGTGGATCTTCAAGCTAAGCAGTGTTATGGTTTGGGAGACCCCGGCATGGTGTTGAACACCTACAGAGAGAGAGGGTCCTTAGGACCCTAAGACTGGAAAGGTCAGTATTCCCAGCCACTTCCTGTCACAATCTATAAAAGCCAGGAGAGCTGAAGACTGGGCCCTTTTCCCTTCCTGTTTCTTTTTCCCTGCCAGGGCTGCTGCTGGTTCCTTCAGCTTCTCATGTGCTGGCTCTACAATCTTGACTGCATCATGTGCTGCTAGAAGCCGTGGACCTCTCCCCTGAAGTGGCCCTGCCTTTCCCATATCCCTGCCATCATCAGGATCTGTTTTGTATATAAATACTTACCTGTTCTTCCTTCACGTTCTACCCTTTTTCCTTGTGTTGTAGTAAATTTGTTTCTAGTTTCAGTTTCCAAAGTTTAAGTCTCTCTTTCTTATTCCGCTTCTATCTTCCCTTGGGAGGGGGGAGAGGAAGGGGGATAATAGAGAGCAATTCTGTCCTTTGGTTTTTTTGGGATTTGCTTTTAAACTAGAACAAGCAGTAATACAGTATTTCCAAAATGCACCTTTTTATTTCTGAGTTTTGGAAGTTAAATAAAATGCATCTATTATTGCTGTAGTGAACATTTTAGTTTAGAAATTACTTTTTATATATACCCACAAAGTACATTGTTACTTTAAATATGTATTTTATATATATTTATATAACTTGAGTATCTAGACAAATCTCACAGAGGAGATCATTTATGGAAAGAGGTTTTCATGATGTGATTCAGGCATAAGAAAAGCTGGTGTGGTAGAATGTGTTCTTCATGCACAATTCCTAGCAAATGGACCTTTCATTAGAAAAATTCTGCAACACCTGTGACCTGGACAAGCCTCACCACCTTTTATAAAGTTGCCATGTAAACAAAAATAATGGAAATTTGGCATGAAAACCCAGTTATATTTCCATTAACTTTTTCACTTATTTAGACTTACATGAACTCTAAAAATGAGCTCACCAGAAGCTTTAAGTGCCCTTGACAAAATAAATCCTAAGGACGGCAATCTGAAGTACCCCAGAAATAAACTGCCTTCTTTTTAGAACAGCTTCATATGTGATTAGTGCAACTATAGATCTGTTCCTTCCATTGCAACAATTGTGAAAGATAAATCTTTGAACAGTAATGCTAGCTGGCAGTGTGATACAGTAAGGATATAATATTTGTAACTCCATAGTTCTGCAGTGCCATTTCCGTAAGTCTCTGTACGTCAGATCCCTCTGCCTGTTTTTTTCTCTGCATAACTTTTATTCTCAGTGTAATTGGAGTACGGAATGGATGGCTTCAGATGTGGTGTCACAAATGGTGTTTGCATTAAATTACTGTCCTGTTTGATCTTTAAGATACAATTATTTTTCTGGATTTCATGTGGAGCAGTTATTTGCCTTTAAGATCCTCTTCCTTCTCAGAGAGGTGTGGAGTGTGTATAAAAACCTGCATTGCAATAGTCTGTGGTAGTGCTTTGTCCTTGAAAGTGGCAAAATGGCATGGAAGTTGCATTGATGCAAAGGGCAGATGCAGTCAAACCATGGTTGGAGAGACTGTGGAGCTGTATGATTGCTATCCACCTTGTGACCATGTGTATCTCCTCAGCCAGTGGCAAAAAAAAAAAAAATTAGAATTGTCTTGGCTACTTTTCACTCTGTCTGACATTATCTCATTTTCTTATCATTTGCTCTGAGGACTAAGAAAAAAAAACTGTACCAAACCTTTGTGTTGCTTTTGATAGTTTCAGCGATTCAGGCACATACTGCTATTTCACACAACTGAGAATCTGGAACAAAATGATTTTTTGTTGCCCTAACATTAGTGACATTTAGATAATCTGACAAAATATTCTCTTTTGTGTTTCTGATGTTCTTTATGTACATGTACAGTCTACTTGTGCTTTTGCTTCTGAAAGTGAACAAATAATCTGTCTCTCACAAAAGAATAGTGAGAAGCCTGTAAGTATCCCTTGTGAAAGAAACTTAAAAATAAGAGATAAGTGAAATAACCTAATAAAGTATGAATTGCTATCCAAAAAAAATATGATATTTTCTCCTGATACCAGCACTGTCTGCAGAAAAATTAGCACTTTAATGAATTGTGTTCAGACCCAATTGGAGGATGCCAGTGATTAAAAAGCAAATGTTTTGTTTATATTTTTCACCATGAGGTAGTAATATTGACTCAAGCTGAGCAAAAAGATACTCTAAATATATATGAAAGACTACATTTAAAAGAAATTCTAGGATCCTGTCATCACAGTGCAGTACACTGCAGTTTGATTCTTCTTGCTTGTCTCCTCCATTACAATTTATTCTGATAGCAAAGCTAGAAAATCCAGCTCCTGCCTAAGCAGGAAGTTCACCTGGATCAAAAAATAAGTCATCAGTGTATGCCTACAATGAAGACCACAATAGGCATGCCCATTTCACCTTTAGGTAAGTTAGCTCAGGTGCAGTCTTTTTGCAGCAGTGTGGCAAATTACACCTCCCCAGTTTACATTTGCAGTGCCTTTATTGACTTTAATTTTTGAGCTAACTCACTTAGGGCTAGATTGGGGGTCCCTGCACAATATTGCCTACTCGACGTGCCAACTCAGCATTGACCTAGTGAAGATAATGATTGCTGCTTGCCCACAAAAGAAAAAGGTCCTCTCTGTTCCACCCAGGGCTTTGCTAGGCAAAGCACTAGGGCAGAAGATACTTCAGCTTGACAACTTTACTAGCTGAATTGTATCACCATGCAGCACCCGGAGATCTCTCCAACAAAACATGAACTGTAAAAAGGAAATTTAAAATAATTTTTTGGTGACAAATGGCAAAATAGCATGAGTGGTGGTACACAGTTTATTGTAATATAAAGAAATGTCTTGCCCAGTCACTGAGTACTTCTAGGGAAACTGTACAACATACAGTAAGGGGAAAAAAAAAAAAGGAAATTTTTAAATTCTCAGAACTGGTTCTAAATGATTGTCTGTAGCTTTGTAACAGCATGGAAATGGTCATTAATCATATTTTAATTAAAAAGTGTTGTGGTATAAATCTGACTTATTAAGTCACCCACAGATCAGTTTACTTAGAGTTCAATACCCATGTGTAACTAATATGGCTGAATACGATGCAAAGAAGTCAGATAATACTTTCACAATGAAAAAAGCAGTATTATTTTCTCTGGAGACTTTGTTGATTTTTGCAGTGGTGCTTTTAAAAAATACTCCCTCAATATCCTACACAAGTTTGAAATCTGTTAAATCTATTTCTCATTTTTTTAAATTACTGCTGTAGCCATATGGTAAATACTCCTTGTATTTGTGCAGGCATCATCTATAAAGTAGGTTGAGTTTTTATTGTGTTACATTCTGCAGAAGATTTTTAAGTATTCTACAATGGTGAAATGTCGTTGTATCTAACATGGATTTTGGCCCAAAGCATCCCCTAGACAGCAGAAATCAAAGTAGGGGACTAGATTTTTCTGGGCACATTGTGTGAAGCTGTGACTATGAAAGAAAATATAGTGCTTAGATGAATGGAAAAAGGAACAGAAAATGGAAGTGCAGAGATATTTTTGATTCTCTATGATACTAGTGAGATCTGTCTTCTTTTTTACTAACTCATTTTAAAACAATGTTGAGGTATTGGAAATGGCTTTAAAAAGACCTACAAAAATGTTGGAAGTTCTGATAAAAGCCATTACAGTGAGATACTAAAGCAGCTCAATCAATTTGGCTTAATGAAATGAAGGTTAAGAAGTGCTCTGATCATGGTCTATAAATGCAGACACTTCCAGCACTGGAGGGAAGCTTCATCTATCAAAGGCATGAGAGACCTACAGCCTGAACACTGCATATAAGTCAATTGAGACTAGAAACATGCATTTTTACAGTGAATCATCACTAACCAACAGAACAAGTTAACCTAGATGCTTGATAAGTGTTCAAATAAAGATCAGATGTCTTTCTGAAATATATGTCTCAGCCAGAACAGAAATACTGGGCTTGATCTGCCCTTCAGAAAAATCAGATACGTTGACTGCAGGTCTCTTAAAATCTTTGGTTTTAGCTGCACATACACTATGTAACAGCATGGCCTTCCTGGGCTGCAAATGAAGTTTGCCTGTCCTGTGACCCAGGATCTTTAGATTGCTTCTGAAGGCAGATTCACCACCTCACTGCTGCTACAGTCTCCAATTCTACTGTAAAATAAGAAAGTGAGAAAATTCTTGTTTGCTATCAGCAAGAAAGGCTGAAGAGCCAGCTTTAGGATTTAGGATATACCCTGTAAAATTGTCATATGGCAAGAGGGAGGCTGTTGTGTGCATCTGAGCCTGCCCTGATTAAATACACTCAGAACAAACAACCTCAAGAGTATTCATTTAAATGAGAATCAAACCTTAATATTGCAAGTTATAACTTTAGGGTCATTATTTTAGAATGCTCTTTGTATAACATTGTAAAAGCCAGCTTCCCTTTTAGAGTAGCACATCCTATTTGTGTTCCTAATGGAGATTTTTGGTTCTGATTTGCCATGAGCTGTGGAGCATTAGAGATACAACATATTTAGGCTGTATTCAAAATTTGAGACCTAGGAATATTTTCAAGTGAGAATGCTTTCTGAAACAATTCAAAAGTCCATTCCTAATCTTGCATGTGTGGTTTTTTGGTGGGAAGTTAGAAAACTATTTAACATTACTTAGAGAAAAAGACAGAAGCAAGATTGAAGACAATTATGCTTTATTTCTTGACTAAAAAATGCAGGAAGTGTAGATTTCTTAAAAACTGATGTTCACCAAACGGATAGTCTACAGGTTATCACAGCTCTTTCTTTATCTTTCCCACGGTCACAAGAGACTTTTATTTTACTTTTTACATGTAATGTGTATCATAGAATTTCTAGATGAACCTCTCTTCAGAGCTGCTCTGGTTCTCTCAGACAGTTTTTAAGACCAGAGGCAAATGAACCAACCAAGCAACTTGAAGAGACAAATACCACTCCAATGCGTATTTACTGCAGCAGAGTAAAATTGTTCTTCATATCAGCCTTAGCTCCCAGTATAGTTTGGACAAAGGTACTCACTTGAGTAACATTAGAATGTGTACTATGGCTGCTTTCACAAGATAGGGAAAGGTCTGTCTTTTGTTTCACCTGTCAGTGATGTGTTGCAAAATCTATCACACATCTCTTTTACCAGTGTCTTCCTTTTTGCTTTACAGTTTCTATCCCACTAGCTTGCAGTTTTCTGTTTGCTATTTACTATTTCTGTTTTGCTATTTACTCAATTTACTACATCTGCCTCATTCCAATTTCCCTTTTTTGCATACTACTTCCTTTCCCATTTCCTCTCCTGTTTTTCTTTCACCTTGTCTTCTGTCCTACTAGTAGTCTTCCATGGAGTTAGCTGGTTCCTTTTCTTCCTACAGTTCAGTCTTTAAACCTTATAAAATTACTCTGGTATTGCACACTAATATGCATTATTGACATAATATGTCTGCAGTGGGTGAAATTAATTACTGCCAAAATTCTCTTGATACTGCTGAAGTTGTTCCTACATTCAGCAACAAGAACGCTGACAGTATTTTAAATATCATAGATACTGTCACCCCAAAGGATAGCAAAGCAGAGAAGTACCTTTCAAACACAGAAGAAAAAATGTAGGTTGTGTAATGAAGTTATTTTCTTTAAAAACAAGATAGAGGCTTGTGTCTCTTGAGTACATTCCCACTAGTACAAATATGAGCAAAGCAGAAAAACTGTGAGTTGTTACTCTTCGTTCTCTTTATTCCTCCAGGCTATTATTTCAACATATTGTTTCTAGGGGAAGGCAATGTGGTGTTTCATATGAATTATGGATAAATCTGAAATGTGGGTATTAGGTTGAAATCTATATTTATTTAAATTATAGACAAACACAAACCACGAGATTCAAGTTTTCTAATGTACCAGTTTGTAAAGTTGAGGAGTTGCTGAATCTTGGAGCGAGACTTTCAAGATCATTAAACAGAGAATTAAAGCAAACTGCTCCTTAGCTTACTGAGAAAAAAACTTTTCTGTGTGTATCACTTAGGGCAAAAAGAATATTTTTTCCTTTTTTTTCTTTTTAATAGAACAACATATATAACTGTGTCAGTACAGAAATAATAACTTACTGGATATATGCACTGTAGGTTGATACTGCTAATATCAAAAGCAATGTTTTTAGGTAAAACTGATAACACTTCATGCCTCACAGTGCCAGACACACTGAGGGTACTGGTACAAAAGCAATCCTCAGTTGAGTAGCAGACTGTTGAGTAGTGTTCAATGCCATCAGCAGCAGGAACAACTTCATCAAGTCTTCTCCAAAAACTCTCTAGTTGTCTCACTACAGAACTATTTTGTATGAAATCTGTTGATTCTAGAGACCTGGATATTTCAAAGCTTTCACAGTATCCCACAGAGCCATCCCCTGTACTTTCACACTGTTCACACTGATTGTCAAAAATGCTTTATAAATAATTCAGAAGTTAAAAGAAAAAAAAAAAACGGGGGCTTAATATGGAGCATTTTTTGTTTCTCAGAAGAAGAGGAAATGGAGAGATGTTCCTGCCCATAAGGCTAGCAAATTATTATATATTTATATAAGGCAAATAAAATTATTACCTATTTAAAAGGTTGCAAGAACAAATATATTAGTAAAAATAGTAAGCAGGCCTACAAATTCAACAAATAATAAGTGCCCACATCAATTTTAGACTTTATGTTTTATACAGCCTTGGCTCCTTGCAATTCTTTTCCTTCACACTGGTAGTATAACCACAGTTGTGTTGTGCTGTCCCTCACTATCAGAGTTTGATTTCTAATTTCTGACTTAGAGAGTCAGAAGGCAGTGAATATTGATTCCAAAATGTTCAGGTCATGCGTATGATTTTTCAAGCAGTGGGCTTTCCCTGTTGTGGGAAACTGTTCTTTTCTTCCTCATGTAAGTCTGAACAAAATGCCTTCTAAGCCAGCGAAGACCTGCTGCTGATTATTTGCAGCTAACAGACTAAAACAAGACGCACTACTCAAGGACAAGTGAAACCAAAACAACAGATGTGGTCCAGGACAGAAAGGATGGACGACAAGCCATCCTGTGCCCCTGGTAGTCACCACCCTGACTTGGGGCTCATGGGTGCCAGTTGGCTCTGGACACTGGACAGGCGGGTCACAGGGGTATAAAAGGTGGCAGGTGCTGCAGGGGGGCCCTTCCCTCCTCCCTGAGATCAGTTTGGAAGCTTTCTGGGTGGGACAGCTCCCTGCTGTGGACACTGGTGCTGGGACCCTGCCTGCCTGCCTGACCTGGTTCCAGCCTGGGCCTCAGTGCTGAGCGTGCCGGGGTCCTGAGCCCAGAGCATCCCCTGTGTTGCTGCCAGTTGCCGGGGAAATCAACGGCCGCTGCCGCCGCTGCCGAGCCACGAGATCTAGATCTAGATATATATATAGAGAGAGAGATATCCCTGGTAGCCATTTACATTTATATTTTCCCTAAACATCATTCCTCAGTTTGTGTTAAACCTTAATAAACCAATTAATTAGTGAAGTAAACATTGGTCTTAGAAGCAATTTGTGTACTTGGGGCTGGGGTGTGTATCTGACTACCACTCTAAAATACGGTCCCACAGCGGCCGTTCCTCTGTGAGAGGCAGCACCACATGGGACTCTCCGTCTTGTTCAAAAACTCCTCCACATTGGGTGGGGGGAAGTTGTGAAAACATCCAGACTGCCGGTAGCCCCCCAGTATCAGCTCGCGACAGCTGTCGGGCTTCTGGAAACACAGTTGTCCAAAGCAATGGTTTTCAAGTTGTTTGTGGATCCTAAGGTTATAGATTATGACTGTGTTAAACAGCACCAGGGCACAGGTCTAAACATTAGTATATGCTTGTTCATGCTGTTAAATGGTCAGATGAGTGTTATGAACGGTTTGAAATCCCCCCCATCAGGAACCTTTCCCAATAGGCAGCCAGGAGGTAACCACTTTATATAGGAGAAGGGTGAGAATATTTTGCTATGGATGCCAGCTGGCTTTGGGCCAGCAGAAATTCCTTGGATCGTTTTATGTATTGGTATACATTTAGTTCAAAGATTGTTCCTTCATACGTGTAAACAAAGGGTAACTAACAAAAAAGAAATTTAGTGTCAGAAGACTAGGTTTTCTTGTAAGTTTTTAGGGGGTGTACAAATAGAAGACATCAAGCACTAATGAATAGGGAGTTAGAAAACATACCAAAATTTTCTTTTCCTGTCATGCTGCATTTTCTCACTAAATGACAGGCTTATCCCTAACAGTATCAGTGTTGTCTAGCTTGGAGAAACTGTCTACACATACAGTGCTTCAGACAAGACTTATGGAAAATAGTGCTTTAAAAATACATGCATATATATATATTTATAAAATATAACTAAAATTTAAAAGTTGGCATATTAACATGACAAACTCTATTCTTTGTTTTTAATGACCAATTTACATGTTGTTGAAAGAGATAGTGTTGGTCTATGAAAGGTAAAGAATTGTTCTGATAACTATAGAGAAGTTTCCCATGTCTGATCAGCTGCAGGTAGGGAGTTGCTGAGTTTTACAAAAAATAAGGTAAGTAGGCATAAGATTTGAAAAAGGAGGAGAGTGAATACCAGCATTCACTGAAATGCTTTTAATCATGCTTGGTACAATTAATTAAAAGCTTCACTGAGATCACAGGAAGAGATCTCTGAAGTAAGATCTGAAGTAAGGAACAGGCTGCTGAACATAAATCATTCCTGTTTCTCATCAGCCATTAACATTTACAAAGTAAAATACTTCTGATATTGTTTTTTTATGTATCAAAAGCCATTATCTTCTAACCGTTAGGTTGTGATCTTCTGTCTTTTGGTGGTGTTAATTACAGTGTTCATCTCACCTGGCATTACACATCTAACAGTCATGTGTCTGACTTTGTGCTGGTTACTCTGGTTTTCAAGTGAAGGGGAGAAACAGGCACCTCTCAGCTATGGAATTTTTTCCGTAGCATGAATGAAGTCAAAATAATAGGAAGATTTGATGGGATTTCTTCAGCAGCAAAGAAAGTGTTGGGAAGAGAACAGTGATATTTCTACAGAAACCTGTTGCACACTGGAGGACAAAGTGTCTTTCCATACAGCAACATGAGCCCCTTTTAGCTTGATCTGGTATAAATTTTGAAGAATCCCACAGTAGTTTCAACCAAAGCTCATGCCCTTTCTCCCCAATGCCTCAGACTGCCTGCTGCAGTCTCATCATGTCTGAGGGCCTGTCCAAAACCTTCAGCAGCCAAGAACACATTTGTTGTTTTCATTTTGAGTGTTCTGGAAGAGAACATTGGGCAACTGCATTGGGCCCACTCATAATGGAAGACATGAGTGCTGCAGATGAGATTTTTGGAAAATGAATAAAAAAGCCTACTGATCTTAGCAGACTAATTGTGATAAAAGAAATACATTTCCAGAAGCCTTTGGTTGCCATTTCTAGTCTTAAACTTGTGATTATTTGGATACCATGACACAATTTTGTTCCACTTAAAACATTCAAAGGGGAAACAAGATTCCATGAGCCCAACTGTGTATTGATCTAATGCTTGCAGAGTGTTTTAACTCTGAATGATGTCAGTCTTTTTTAAATTACCCAAGTCATAGAATCATAAATTCATAGTATCATCAAGGTAGGAAAAGACCTTCAAGATGATCAAGTCCAACCGTCCACCCTACAGTCCCTAACCAGTAAGCCATCTCCTGAAACACCATGTCTGCCTGTTTTTTTAACACCTCCAGGGACGGTGCCTCCACCACCTCCCTGGGCAACCTGTTTCTTTGGGAATACCTTGTCAAATACCTTGCAAAAGTCAAGGTAGACTCTCAACCAATAAGCAGTCACTGTGTCATAGAAGGAGATAAGATTAGTCAAACATGACCTGCCCTTCATGAACCAATGCTGACTGGGCCTGATCACCTGGTTGTCCCACCAAAACAAGTCAAGAGAGTGGAATAGCATCTCTGTCAGCATTACTCTTGTCACAGTGGCTACTAGCTGCTGAAATTCCACAGAGCTATGA
>NW_009953496.1:19532834-19535321 GCF_000747805.2 Chaetura pelagica
TACTTCTAATTATTGTACATTAGACAAACAATTATGACATTAAAGTATTAATATTTGATCATTGAATAGGAATAATTACAATAAGACAAGGTAACAGGCTTCTTTTTATGTTCTTATAACTACTGGCTACAAAAATTTTTATTAATAAAACATCTTCATATTTATGCATCACTCCCAGTCTTTAATTTTTTTGTTTGTTTGTTTAGTTGGTTGGTTTTGGTTAGGATTTTTTGTTTTGGTTTGGTTTTCCCCCTGACAAGGTTATGGCTAGCCCATAGGCATTAAGTACTAAGAAAAGGCAATGAGGGAATGAGCTGAGCACTGAGGAGGGGAAAGGGCTGAGCAGAGCAGTAATATGTCTGGTCAAGGGATGAGACTGAAGCAGCAAACCAGAGGTTTTGGGCAATTTCAGTTTTAAGCTAGTGTGTAGTATCTTCCCTCCATTTCGTCCTGCCCTGCTTGTGAGAAGTTCTTCTCCAGCAGCCTCAATAATTTCCTAATAAACAGGAATTACAGGGACCATTCTGTAGTCACTCCTTCAATAGATTCCACAGCATGGGAGCATGAAAACATCAGCAAGAGTTTTGTTACAAGTTCCGTGCTGAAGGCCTAGTGAGAAAATAAAGTGATTATAATGATCCCAGGTCTCAGATCGTATTCATCAGTTGGATTTTATTTCTGTCTTTGGTTAATAAAATTTAGAAGCTCCTTAGTGACTTAGGAAGTTAAACATAATTTTCTGAAAGTATTGAAAACCAAGTTCACAAAGTATTTAGAACATTAATGAGTCAGGAATATTTGCTAACTGTCCTACTAGGAATTATAAAAGGAAAACTTGATTGTTACTGTGTAATCATATAATCAAGACATAATAGCTTAAAAGATTAATTAATTATTTAACTTGCTTCTATATATCAACTGTATATTAGAAAAATGTAATACATACATTTAAGTATGCATCTGTCTGTGTACACATCTGTAGAACAGCCCTGATTGGAAGGAACCTCAGAAGATCACCTGGTGTATGTATATAAAATTTGGTAGTTTTTTTTCTAAAATGTCTACACACTCTGTTCCCAAGAGCCTACATTTCCTTGAAAGTCATGAACTTAGTTTTCCAAGTTACTTGGGAGCTGTGAAGTTCTAAACTTTGCTAGTTTTCTATGAAAGGTGAAAACCACTGCTTCATCAGTTGAACTACATTGTAATGGTTTTAGCTTCACACTTGAATTCTATACAGATTCTCTTGTACAGATGGAAAATGTGAGAAAGGGGGTTTTTTTTGAGAAAAAAAAAAGCTAAAAGGGTAAGTTGTAGAAGAAGCTGAACATTTCTGCAGATTGCATCCTTTAAAAGATATCTTTTCTTTTGTATAGGAGAAAGCATATAATGTCTTGCAAATCCAAAAGTGGAAATACTGGATACTAAAATGATAAAAGGAAGGATGATCTAGTAGCATTTTTAAAGGATTATCTTCAATAAATTACTTTGGCCCCAGGGCAGTAGTTTTCTAACACAGGTCTTTGCTCTCTGAAATAGTTTTAGCAAGTGCCATCCAAAGCTTTCAGTAATTTGACAGGCAGATTTGCAAAGCTCTATAAATTGCCCTTTAAATTCCAAATGTGACACTCATCAATTATTTAACTGTATGTTTCCCTTTAAATTATATGGGCTGCTCTGTCCCCAGAACCACAGAGATACCTGAACATCCTCATGCTGCCAGAGGAGGAAATTGCTTGCTATCACTCAGTCTGGCACACATACCATGTGTAGGGTCTCAGCCACAGACTCATTCCCAACGCATAGAAAAACCTGCACTGGGGGAATGAAGCATCCTGTATAACGTTGTCAGCTTAGTCATAATATAGCTCCATCTTGTCTCAAAGGAGAACCTGGTGCATTCAGTTTTATTGTAATATGTAGGAGTGAAAGTGGGACTCCCAGATATTTTGCCTTCATTTTGTTTTTTTGTCCCCAAGGATGGAAATTCTCCAAGCCACTTTTAGGTGGTCTGAACATGTCTGCCTTGAAACAACTGTAGATCTTTCAATCTATGACATGTATGGCATATCACTTCCTAGTTTTATTAAGTATTTGCATTTTATCGCAGTTCAGACTCTCTTTTTTGATGATGGAAATATTTGCTACATTTGCTTACAGTCGGAACGTCAAGTCTTCTCTGTTGGTTAATAATATGAAAAAAATCATTAATCCTGAATAGATTTTCCTTGATGTGGTCTAGTTTGGTTTGATGAGAAAAATATTCAGGCAAAATCCTGAAGTAGTAATTATGTTAACAGTTTTAATTTTCTCACCATTCACTGACTTAGAGCTCATGCCTAAATGATACATGATCTAGGCTGCTTTCTCATTTGGAACAAAATGCTAAAGTGTTCTTTAAAATATTTCAAAGATGGCTCATGAAGTCTGTTAGCTGCAGGTCAATACATTCCGTACCCTATCAGCCAAACATTAGACCATCAGCTT
>NW_009953497.1:0-9845 GCF_000747805.2 Chaetura pelagica
AATTCATTGCTTAATGAGACTATTCAAAAGAGTAACATTCCCCACCAGCTTATTTATTTGCAGGATCAAGGCCTTGTGCAAGAGATTGAACTGGTTTTCTCAAATCCTAGAAGCACAAAGAGTAGCCTTAGTTTCATATGCACCAACATTAAAAAGGAATACATGAAATTATTTTAAATACACCTAAAGGCATTTTCACACAGTCCAGATTTCTCTACAGAGCTAGCTAGATGGTTTAAAAAGATACTATAGATATTTCCCAGGTGAAAATGAAATCTACATCAATCTCAGACCTACATTTATAGCTGCTCAGTTGTTTTTGGAAGTAGTCATCATTCTGTTTTAGTAAATTATACCAGTTCCTGAGCTGGGTGCTAGATTAAAAGCCAGGCATGCTGGAAGACCAGTATTTCCTTAATTTTACCAGTTCCTTCCATATTCCAAATCTGGAACTAGATCCAACACATCTGAGAACTTGCTCTGGTTTATTACCAGATTTTAAACATCTATTTGGAAGACAAAACACTAACTTCATAGTCTGAATGTGGGCCAAGCTCTGAGCTCTTTTCTTTTAAAAATCAATCAAAGGCAGCAAGTTTAGTACAAAAACTAAAGTGATGATATTTCCAAAATATAGAAGGTTTGTTTGGGTTGTTGTTGGTTTGTTGATGTTTTTTTCCCCTTCTGGCTACAATGAAATTAAATACTGCATTTGAGAAAATGCAGGTCTTAATCCTGCATTGAATGCCTTAGGAGTAGTATTAGCAGTCAGTAGAAGCTTTTTTTGAGACTGAAATTTATCTTGCTTTTAATCTTACATGGTAATTAGATGGCCAAGTTATGGTTTTCCACTTATACTATTTTATCACCTTATAATATTTGATCTTCACTGCATTTTCATAGAGGTACCACACCATATCTCAAAGATCATGCATTATAAACACACATATCTTAAAGCAAATGAGCTGTAGTGTCTTTAACCAGGTCATTCATTCCCCAACCAGTTGAAAGTGTTAATAACCACCAAAAAGATCCCAATCCTGTTTAGCAATCTGGCTAAGCAGGGTTTTTCTTCCAAAATTATCAACTTGCCTCCTTTCTCTTTTGTGATGCCAGAGCTTCACACATCCTCCAGCTTTTCCATAATGGACAAAATGTACATTTCTAATGTGAAGAACAAGTGAGATGATTAATCATCATCATCCTTCCCAGACTTTTGTACAGCTCAGGAAGAAGCAGCGTGTAGCACTGAGTTGTGATTTCACTTCCTTTGCTGGTCACCTTGAAGTTTTCTTTCATCGGTAATTTAGCTTTCTTAAGAGCAACACTTTGTCTTTGATTACACTGTTCAGCAGATCTGTGAATTTTATGTGTTCATTTTCCAGTGATGATGATATTTGGCACAACATGCTCAAAGCAGTTTTCTCCATCATTAAGACATTAGCAATAGGAACCTTAAAGAACAACATAGCTCACATCATTTATCTACCACTTCAAGCACAAATGATCTGATGGATAAACCCTACACCCACCACCCAGATGATGGAGGATGCTGCCCACCTGCACCCCGTGCAGGGTGGTCTCCTCTGCTGCCCACAGAGCCCTGCAGAGCAATGCAGCTTCCCTAGCCAGAGCCACAGTCACCTTGGTCACCTTCCACTTTCAAGAAGATCTTTTTGCCTTTCTTCATGAGAATGCACCTTCTCCATCTCCTTGCTTTAATAGCTCACCAAGCTCCTGGCTGACCTCTATCTAATAAAACCATGCTGTTGACTTGTAAGCAAGTCTACTTTCTCCATCCCCCAGCTGAGGAAACTGAAGTTAAAAGGTTAAAAATAAAATAGGACTAAAACCCAGGGGTGAAATCCTTTCATTAACTTCAGAAATTCATCCCTGTGCATTAGCTACAAACTTGTCACTCCCTTCCTGGCTTTTAGCAGTGTTTAGGTGAGGTCATTGGAAGGATATGAATATTCTCCTTTATATCACTGGAAAGACTATTAAAGGGTAATAATGAAATGGTGCTGCTTTGCTTTCCCCTCTGGGTTACAGAGGAAAAAGATGGTACATTGATATTAAAAGAAAGGATAAATGTGATACAAGTATAATTTGCAGTGAAACACTATACTGAGATCGTGCCAGAGGCTGGGTTGTCATTATAAAGCCTCCAGTGTGAGGCTCAAATCCTTTGTAATGTCACCAGGAGCTGAAATCAGTCATTGCCTTATTCAGAGTTTTGGGATATTTTTTGCACCTATTGTGAAAAATGGATTCAGGTGCAAATCTTCATTTGATGTCACTTGATTTCAGAGTCGTGCTGTTAATTTTCCTCCAGTTCTCGCTGCTACTTTTATTTTTTATCAGCTGTTTTGTTAGTCTAATTTAACTTTTTTCTTTTTTTTTCCTTTTTTTTTTTGCCTTTCTGTCATGAACCTTATGAAGAGTCATATATAATTTTATGCAGGAGCTACAGCACATGTTTTGCAAGGCAGTAGGGTGCTGCCTGAGTAGTTCAAAACATAAATAAGCACACTGCTGTGAGATCAGCTCTACAGCTTTTATGAGGCTATCAAGCTATAAATAAATGCTGTCCTCAATTCTCAGTTACACTGCAGCCTCTTTGAACTGCCCCAGTGCAAAGGGACTGCAAACCAGATGGAAGCATCTCATCAGGAATTCCCCTTAACCTCTGGAAAAAAAAAGCCACCTTGTAATTAGAGACATTATTTTGTCTGGGACATAGATTTTTCTTGTCTTTTCCCCCAGTCCCAAGGAATCTGCTCTTTCCTGTGCCATGGTGGGAGGGTGGGAGCTTTGAGACCTGGTCCAGAAGAGGTCACAGCACCCAGCGTGAGGGCTGTGGGGCAGGGGGCACCTCCTGCATCCTCCTCTTCCTCCTCTGCTGTGGGTTGTGTTTTTTTTTTCTTCTCTGCCTTAATGAGGCTGCCCTTGCCTGCAGCCTGTCTCCCTTCAGGTGCTGAAAGGATCAGACTTTGGTCACATCAAAGAACCGGTGCCTCTGCCTATGAATTATTTGTGCTTCCTTTGTTATCAGAGAGCTGAGAAGCAAATCTGTTAATTGTATGTGCTATGACATTTGGCTGACAGCCACAGTGAGGCAGAAATCAGTACCCAGACCATAATAATGTTATAATCTTGGGGTTTAATTATGAAAGCTGTGCGGACATTTAAGATCAAGATTTTAAACTGTGCACAAGATCCCACAGTGCTCAAGAAGGGCAAATAATAATGCTAATCTTGATATAAGGAAAAGCTATAATAAGATATAGAAAGGAAGATTCCAAGGAATTATAGATGTTCCTATATCTATAGGATAAGAGGAACTATTATTCTGACACCTAAAAAGATGCTGTAAGAAATTATTACATGATTGAATTTTAAGAATTTAAAGGGCAAGAAGGTGATAAAAGCAGCTATAGCACCTATTTATCAGGAACAAATTGTGTCAATCCAATCTAATTTTCTTCATTTTATGAGGGAAAATAGAGGATAAATTAGATACTCTGTCTTCTGCTACGATCATGCATGATATCATTAGAAACAAATTGCAACAGAATCAGCTGACTAAATCACCATAAGTCAGGTGCCCAACTGGCTAAAAAAGAGCAGATTTGAAGCATGGTTATTCGTGGTCAGGCTGGAAAGCATTTCCAGTCTGTGCCTAGAGATCTGTGCTGAAGAGGTCACTCACAGCTTCAGGGAACACTTGCTTTCTCACATTGATTTGGATATTATTTCTTGAAACAATTTAATTCATTCTGTCCAAATAAAATACACAAACTTGTAACAGAGAATTGAAATGGGAAAACATCTGATTCTTTTTAGGAAATGTACGTCTACATGGTTTGAGAGTGCATGTAGGTAAGTGCCTCCAATAAATGGTTCTCTGTGAAAATTAGACATTCAGCATTTGGGTGTGTCTCGAGTATCACCATAAGTACCAGCAGCCAGGGTGTCTTTTCTGAAGTTTTCTGTACTCTTGTCAGTCACTGGTGACTGAAGAGATTTAGGATTTTCAGGTTTTCAAAGGCATCTAAGTTAAAAGTCCAAGTCCTACTTAAGCTCACTGTGGAGATTAGGAACAGAAGTGTCTGCATTACTTTTAAAGGAAAAATTTCTGCTTTAAATTGCTTAGGCAGTTTTAAAAGGTTTGTTGGATGAACTGATCTCTTTTCCATTAAAATCAGAGAAACAAATCTCCTTGCTCAGCCCTGTCGATCTCCCAGGATCAGTCCCACAGCAGGTACCTTTCAGGTGATCTGATTTATTTGTGGCAGGGAAGGAGGAATTTTGAAGTTCTGAAACTGTGAACACTACAAATCAAATTATGTCTTTGGCCTGCATAAGATAAGACATGACAAGCCTTCTGAAAGAGGTTTTAACTGTTTTTCTCCCTCCATTCCTGTGGCACTTTGTTTACTTTCACGTGCCATCAGATACTGAGGAGCCTGAGTCAAGGCACGCTGAGACCTCCTGCTACCCAAGCATGGCCTGTCTCCTGCTGGGACTTGTGCTACTAAATGTGCTCATGGGAGCTTTCTTAGCTGCTGTGTGGACCATATAAGGAGGCTCTCAGTGCAGAAAGAGGCTACTGACCCACAAGCTGCTACTATAGAGGTAGACAGTTGTGGCAGTGCTGTGTTCCCCTGCGTGCTGGTGTCACTGCTTCCCTGCTGCTATAAGCATCATCTTCTCTGAGAATGCTGCAGACACAGCCTGGTCTTCCTGCAGTAGCTTGTTTTCTTTCTCATTGTGTTGCTCTTAATTTAAGATAAAAATAAAATGGGGTTTAATGGCTTTTTGAGCCAGGAGAAGCTTGACACCTAACAGTGAGATTTTAAGCTGTTTGCAAAGCTTCAGAAACCATGTTTGGGAGCAGGTTTGACCATTGGAGAACTGAAGATGCTTTGATCAGTTTTCAAAGCTTTTGGGTAGTTTATGATTCTGGAAAGATTTGACAGTTTGAGCTTCATTTACTGCCAAGAAACAGGCCTAGATGTGGGGTTGGATTAATATTGATCCTACCTCAGCAAATACCAGGCATATTTTTTTCTTTAAACTGCTATAGATCCATGGGGGGAAAAAAAAATAAAAGTCAAAGCATCTGAAAACAAAAGACCCTGTGGGCCATCTTTTCAAATATGCCTTCACCTGACCTTAATCTTACTCTGAATCAAAGCTCAGTGAAGTCAGACAAAATAATACAATTTAAGTAGAACATGCATGTAGCTCTGCTCAGAAACAAATTCCTGGAAATAAATCCCAGCCTAAGCCACTTTATGTGCATTAATTGCATGAGAAGAATAGAAGCTAAATATATACATACAGAGATCATTTCTTTTACAGTTCATATGTGCAGATCATTTTTCTTACGTATCCAAACTAATTGAAATGGCAAAGTGCTCATTCACAGAAGGAGGCTGCACAAGTTTTTTACATATCCAATGACAGATGCCAGCAGTAGAAAAATGTAATTCTAAAATGTATTTCAGTAGTTCTTTAAGCAGCCTGGTAAAGGTCTTAGAGGTTTCTCTTTTTATATTTATCTAAACATACTGGCAAGAATAGGAAAGGCTTACTTTCTGGAACAACCATATCATACAGTGTAAACTGGACTGTATCACAATTAAAAGAAACAATTTAACACCTTGTTGCAAACTAGGCTTTGTTTGCATTTTTACCACAGAAAAGTTCATGATCTCAAATTGACAATATTTACATAAAACTCTGAAGTATGTAACCGTGTGGTGAGCAACTGCTGCTGTGCAAATACTTCAATATCCCTGTCACTCAGCAGTGAAATTAAAATAAACTGCAAGTTGTAAACCCTTACAACTTGACGTCAGCATTCCATTAGCTACTGTTGGAATCTGGCCTTCCCAATACATTTCCCTAGCTTCAATTTCAATCACTACCAAGCAAGAAGCTGGGTGCATCCATACCAACAGAAAAGAAAACTCATCACAACTCATGGCAACAATCCAGCACCACCTCCAAAACATGCATGTTCAACACCCACAAAATCTGCAGTCCCCAAAACCTCATATTAAAAACATTCAGCCTCTGGATGGTAAGGATCAGTCCCAGACCTTGATGGTAGAAACAAGTGTTTCTCCGAGCTTCATTACTGGAAGCAACCGTAGATGTCTGCAGGCTGCAGGGAATGCAAAGCCCCCCGTGCACACACCTCGGGCACAGATATTTCTGCACCCACAGACTGATCCTATTTCCACGCTGTTGGCAAAACCCACAGAGCTGCAAACAGACCCTAAGTTTGATATTGTTCAGGGGGTCCCATCCTAACTCTGTAAGTAATCTCTCACAATTCCTTTATGCACAGGACAGGAGGTGCTGTAAAGAGCTGAGAGGGCTTCACTTTTGGCAGGGACAAGGGGCCCTGCATCCTCCCACCACGTAGCCCCCTTGCAACTGACCCTGCACCTTCATGTGCAGGCCCCCCCTCCAGCACCTCTAAGGGTTCCCCGAAGCACATATTCCAGTACCCCTGCCCACAGATTTCCCACCCATCCAGCCACCCAAAGCAGCCTGGCCCTGACCTTTCCACATCGCCCACCCTCCTTGGCGCCAAACTCCCTTCTCACTCTTGCTCTGGGTGGGGAAGGGATTTAAACATACCTTTCCAGCAGCAGCAGGTGCCTGTGAGAAGACGTGGGAGAGGGAAACAGAGATCTCACAGAGCTCCTGGAGAGTGGCAAAGGGCCAGGGCTATAAATAGGGGACGAGGAGCTGCTTTCAGGTCAGGCTGAGGGGCAGCCAGGCTGCAGCCCTGCCCGCCGCCCGCGCTGCCCGGCCCCGCTCCCGCCAGCCCAGGGATAAGGGCACCAGCTGCTCTGTGGGAAACCCACCTAAAGAGCCATGTCCACCCATCCCAGGACTTGCCACTGGCACACAGCCAGGCACGTCACTGTCTCCCTGTTGTTTCTGGGCAGTTGGAGTGGTCCCAGTGTGGGCAACAACCGCCTGACTCCCACCTGCCTCTAGGGTCTGGTACCTTTTGAGTCACAGAACAACCGCCCTAGAGAAGATGCTTCTGCTCCTTGACTCTATGCAGGTCACTCTTAAAAACAAGGCTTCAGTCTCTACAGCTGAGAGGAATTTCCCCAGATGGTTTCTCTTGCCCTTGTTAGATCACTAAGAGCTGAAGATGTGCATAAAATAAGGATTACTGACTGAACATAAGTGTTACATGTATATTTTTAATCATACATAAGGCCTGATTATCTTCCTCTTTGTGTTGAGGTAAATCAGAAACAGGTCCACTAAAATGGTCCAGAATAGTGGGGCTGCACTGATTTACATCAGCTGCAGAGCTTGTGCTCTATAAATTAAAGAGGAATAGAGAGGCCCCTAATACACTATATCTCCATATGTGTAAGCAAGGATGGAAAAAAGATTAAGCAAAATTTAGGGCTATAAAAATGATTAATGTCATGTCTATACTTTTAGTTGAGAAAGACATTAAGGGGTTTTCAGAATGTTCTTTTTTCTAAATTGCATTAATGTATTTATTCACTGCACTAATTGGTCGATTGATCATAATAGCTTCTGAGAAAATTGAAAATGAAATGTATTTTCTTATCTAGGATTTCAGTCTGATGGTTTTATTACAGGGTTTTCCCAAAAGGAGGGAGTGTTCAGGAATGGTCAATGGTTAATAGCAGTTTGTTGTTTTTAGGAGGAAAACCAAGATGTACATAATTTTTAAAAGCCTATTTTATATCATTTGTGAACAAAACTAGAAAAAAAAAGAAAGTTATTAAAGTTTCCTTATGTCAGATAGACTAGATTACATATTGTCTAAATTCCCAGATAGTTCTTATTAAAAGTTCAGCTTTATCTTAGAAATAAAAATATCCAATCTGACACTTTCACAGAAGCCAAGATGGAACAGTGAGTTGCTGAAATGCCACAGCTGTGGTGAAAAGTGGACCATAACCCCTAAACTGCCTTGCTCTTCTGTTATGTAGAACAGTTTATAGTATGGTGATGGTTTACATGGTGTGTTTACATAACACATTTTACTTACACAAAATCACTACCAAAATAATAACTGTATTTCCTTGATGGGTGTGGTTCTTTAGCTAATTTTTATAATGAGCCTGTTTCATGAAAACACCAACTAATACTACAAAAGAAATTCTGAATATTTCTTTTCCACTTCACTGAATTACCTGGGACACACCCTCTTGCACTGGGGCAGTTACACAAATAGAGAAACACCACCAAGAATCAGACCCTCCATATTTTTGTTAGAATTAAAAGCTTTATCTGCTGTAAGCCAAGCCTGTTCTCACCTTCTTCATGTAATTAAGTCGTAATCCTTTCATTCTGATATCATTCTCTGTTGTCATGGTGATTCTAATTCTAAAAATGAATGGCTGAGAAGTGGGCGAAGACAAAAGTTTTTGCTGAACTTCATTAAGTTAATGGCAAAGGGAAGAACATCTGTGGTAACACAACAAACGGGTGATCTTTTAACGCAATGTATTTTAAAACAATGATAAGAAGTAGGTGTCAGAGACAGAAGAGACACATTTGATGTGAATATACCAGTGTTTAGGAAATACATGTTGAACTTAATGTTTTAGGACAATTTTTGCATGGCACTGGTCATACCATCCCTTCTGGTGGTGTCTGAACAGAGGAATTCCCTTCTAAACTTCAACTGCTTGTGATCAACTTATGGGGGAAAAACATACCCTTTTTTAGGCAAAGCTCTGACCAGTTTCCACAAGTGTGTTTCTCTGAGTACAGTGTTTGGGAACAGCTACACAGCATTTACCGTTCATCAGAAAGCAGAAAAGCTGTTTTGATGGGAGATGCGCTTGCAAATTGTCCACGGGTGAAGCTTCACCATGGTTTGCAATGAGCTGACCCACACGCCAAATCAGTTACAGCTGAGCTGTAGGAGAGACCTACATCAGGTTGGTTCAGCTCTGGGTGGTATCAGGATGTGCTTTTTCTTTGCTGCCCCTGGAACATTGCAACCAACATGCTGAATTAAATCCATCTCCTCTGTCCCTCTTGCCATGGTTCTGCAGTTTTGCTCTGGCTCATGCTCTGCTGACAAATACTTAGTTTTATACAGACTTATAATTAAATAGTGGCCCAATATTGTACCTTGGAAGAGGAGAGCCTCATGCCTGACCCTCTGCCCGGGGGTGAGTCTCCAGGGGGACCACTGCTCTTTGTTCCTTCCAGCTTGGAAGTTCCTCAGGGCTCCTCAGCCTGTTCCTGGAGCATGAGGCAGCTTTGATTTGGGAACTAGTACCTCACATTTTCTTTACTTCCCACATGTGAGTAATTCCCTGATGTCTGTTCACCCACTCAGCAGTAGCTGCGTGAGGAAGCAGCTCCAGGCTGGCCACAGCAGTGATGGCACTGGCAGCACTGGCTGCCACAGCTGCTCCCTCTTCCTGCCACGTCCCATGGGAGCAGCTTTGGCATCCTCCTGCTCAGGCAGAGTCAGGACACGTTCAGACCCTGACAGTGGGTCTGGACCACAGCACACCAGGTGCTCCACAAACAGAGACTATTTTATTTGTATTACATTAGGACCAACCAATAATGGTATTTTGGTTATCATACCCATATGCACCGTGCCCATTTGGATACACAGGGAGAGAAAAAACAGAGAGACATTTCCAGTATAATCCTATTATCTACTCTCTTATGTCAGTCCAAGTACAACATTGATTGTTTCTTTTTCTTAGGGTAAGAGTTGACCTTTCAGTCAGTCCAAGGACAACCTTGAGCCTGCCTGTGACCACCAGTCCGGGGGGGCAGCACCCCCCCCAGTCCTG
>NW_009953497.1:10128-19819 GCF_000747805.2 Chaetura pelagica
CCTGCTGAATTGAAATCTCTTTCTGCCTCTGTCGACCTGATTCCCAGGTTGCCTGATAGAGAATGTGGCTTTGCCAGCCCCCTGCTGCTTTTTCATTTAAATAAATGAGAAAGTTGTGGCTAAATTAACACTCCAGCAGAGGTAATAAGGACCGACTCAGCAGCTGCCATGATTTATGCAAATTGCAGTTTCACACATTAGGAGCTAGATGTTGCTTAATTTGTAAGTCTTTCTGTCTTTTAAATGAAAGAGCCTCCATTAAATTCAGGCAATTTTATTTATTTTTTTTTTTAAAAAAAGGCAAAAGAAAGCCCTCAAAGTCAACTGCTCACCAGTGCTTCTGACTGCACCTACAGTCTTTCTTCTGGGATTTCCCCCTGTCCCCTGGGAAGAGGCTTGGGCTGCAGGGCCCGTGGTGTCCCAATTGTGCAGATTAAGAAGGGTATCCAGGTTTGTGTATTCCAACAAATCCTGCATTTGCTGCAGACCCCCAACCTGGCACACAACTGTGCCACATAAAACACAGTAAAAAAAACCCTTTCTTAGGCAGTGGTTTTTGTGAATGAATTACCAAGTATGCATCAGTTTTCTGACAAATAGAAGAACAACTGAGAGATGCAGATTTCTCCCATCGTGGGCATGAGGCATCTGTCCCTGAAGTTGTAGGAAGACAATGTTTGTACATGTCCAGTCCTGAGCACTGAGCCAGAGGTGTCTCCTCCCTTCCATTTCTCCACTGCCCCAGTAGTGGAGTTGTAGTGTAGTTCTGGAGCTCCAACACACATGATGAAACTATGTCCCAGAGACAGACAGCCAGCCTGGACTGTCCATCCATCCATGGGTGTCAAGGTGATGGGGAGACAGATGGTCCCAGAAGGAACAAGAAGGATGAACCATCTAGCATGACCCCATCCTCAAAGACCTCAGTAAATGGTGCATACCCTGACTCAGGCCATGCACGAGGTATCCTCTTTCATCCCATGATCTGAGTCAGCAGATTTGTAGCTCTGTGAGTTCATTTGCAAGGAATGTCATGAATTAGGAGGTAAAAACTTGGAAAGACCTGCAATACTGTCGTCCTTTTAATTACCTACCTTCGGTTGCCCACAAACCTCCAGCTGAGTTTGCTCAAACCTTGCACCTGAGAAAAGTGGTTTATTCTAGAGCAGCACTACATGATACAAAAGGAAATGAGAAAGAGGATCCTTCTTCTACTTTTATCCATTAAAAATGATGAAGAAATGTAGCATCTTCCAAGTTACACTCCATGTGGCAATCTTCCAAACCTCTTTCCATATGTTCCTAAGTGTTGAAAGCCCAAATGTTCCATATCTTGCTGCCAAGTTCTCTGGCTCAATCCCAACAGCTCTTACAATACAGTTGAGTATTGTCTAATGAAAAAAAAAAATAATCACCTCAGATTGATAATTAAAAATATATTTGATCATCAGGTAGATATGAATTGTTCACGCTCACAGATTACAAAGCAGCAGAAGAGTGTCTTTCTGATCTTACTGAAGTTGCCCCAGAAGTCCTTATTTGTTGCAGAACATATTGCTGAAGAGCTTTGAAACTGGGAGCAGAGGTGGAGGCAGATGAGCCCTGGCAGAGCTATCCTGCCAGGGTGCAGCCTGGGGTATGTGTCCGAACTGCACTGCAGAGGAATGGTTTGCACTCAGGCAGGGTTGGTTTCAGCCCTGCCTCATTTCAAACTGAGCCCCACAAAAACAAAGGTGAGGAGCTTGTCCTTGCTTTAAACCAAAGTGCAGGTGCTGCTGTAATCCTGTGGCTGCAGGTGCTGAGATGCTGGGCACAGGTCTCGGGGTGGGTCTGAGGACAGTCTGCACGTCTCATACACATTTCACAGCACAGCAGGGGAAGAGATGCTTTGTGCTCTCTGGCTCAGGTGCTGGATTTTGCAGCCTTCCCTCTGCTGTCCTCTTCTTCAAAACCTCCCAAGGGCTGCTAATAATGGAGTTTCATGCAGATACATACATCTAGGAGCTGAGAGTTTCCTCTTCTGCCTGAAAGGGTAGCATCTCCAAACCTTAGATTCCCTTAGATTTTAAAACCTTAGATTTTAAAGTCACAGTAACTCATATAATGTACTAGGAAAGTCAACAAGTAAAACTAATCAAAACATACTGGTATCAAATGTAATATGTGAACTGGAAGCTTCCTGTGTGCAGGAGTTGAGGAAGCCCCACCAACAGGTCTGTAACAGGAACCTGAACTGACATTACCAGCCCACAGCAGATGCTCACAACTCCAAATCACAAACAAAACCACAGATGCCTTTGCTACAAGAGAATCAATGACTGTAGCCAAGACATAATAGATATCTCGTGTTGGAGGAAACAGGATGAGGGCTGGGGGGTACATAACTTTTGATGTTATTAACAGCACATGCTGATAATTTAAAATAAGATCAAATAAAAAGGGCGTTAATGACTTTGAGAATTGAAGTTGTCCATCTCTAAAGCACATGAGGCTCTGGTAACAATCCTTTGTTGTCCTCACAAATAGCATTGTCATCTTACCTAGGAAATACTTTGCCTGTGGATGCTTTGTTCCCTTTTTCACTGCAATGCTTCTCATTTAACATCCTCTTTCTCAAACTGTACTTCTGAGTTAACTATCACATGCATTAATTCAGCCCAGGAGGAAGACAAGTAAAGTGTCCTTTCCTGCACAATAAGGTACAAAGGAAATTGTAGTAGATACTGTAAAAACTAAATAAATGAGAGGGAACAATTATGAACCAGGTGCAAACAGTGGTGAATGTGATGTTCAGTACAGATGTGAATCCATGGTACTATGGTGCAACACTGAGCACAACTAGGCCTTAATTTTGTTGGCCACTGAGTGTTACCACAGTACATAGACGAAACAGTCCCAGGAGGGAGCAATGTATTTGGTACACTGCCTAAACCTACACCAGGGCAGCAGACTATCTGCCAGAATTCTTCTAGTTGTTCCATACCACAGTGCTTATTTTTTTTCTAAGAGGCATTTTGCACTGAGGATATTATTTATTTTATCTGGTACTTCTGATTTACATCAGTGTGAGGAAGAGCAGAATCAGACTTCCAGTTAAATAACTAATGCAGCTGTTTTGCTGAACCAGCTTCCTGGCTGGGAATGAATCCAGTCAGCTGTGGATAACAAACCCCAGTAAAAGAGATTTCAAAGATTTCATACATTAATTTTTCTTCTTAATATTTGCAGTGTTTCTTTCCTTAAAAAATCTGTAATGCAGATGTTAGGAAGTAATTACTGTACATGAATCAGAAAGAAAATGCACATCTCACACTGAACGTGTGTGAGTGGATTGAGTAAAGAAACCAAAGATACATGAGGAAAAAAGCTAAAATATATCTGAGCAGAATCTGTCAGAATTTGAGGCAGGGTTATACGGAAGAAACAGCACAAGGCAAGCTCTTCAGCCACATGTTCATTGTATATCCAAAAGAACAAGCTTGCTGCCTTTCCTAGCAGCAGCAGATCTACACTCTCCATTCATGGACTGAAGATGAAGTGAGCCCTGGCTGGGCAAGGTACAGTTTCCATCAACATCCAAGAGCTTTTCAGGCAACTACATCCATGTTCAATTTGGTGGACAGAACTAAAATGTTGCTACATGGACACTGACGCTGAAAGATCCCAAAGTGTCCTTAGATCACAGTGCATGTGTGTGTAAACAGGACTGATCATATGAGCTAAAACTCTTGCCTCTGTATATAGAATTATTGTAATTTTTATATATAAATATAACCAATCTTCAAATGATGATGGCAGCAGTAATAACATCCAGGAGATAAGGACAGAAAGAAACATTGTTTTGCCTTGAAAAATTGAGTTATCCAAGCTGTGGTTTTGTCCAGGACACAAAATTCCTGATACTTGCAAACCCTGGTAATCTTGAACAACTGAATAAAGATACTCGTTCAGTTTTCCACTGTGCTCTGATGAATAGATTTTGAGATGTGATGGGAGTTTGTAATGGTATAATTGGGTAAACAAAATTAGGAGCATTACAAATGGATTCTGCCCTCAGCTTGCCTCCAGCACTGAGCACTGTAAAACAAAAATTGTATCTATCCTTCCCTAAGTACTTTGAAATTTCAGGTTTAAAGTACTAAATGAGAGTTAAATAAAACATCTCAGTAAGTAATGGAAATACTGTGTCTTTTACAGCATTTTCCATCACTAGCAGATAATGCACTTCATAGATGAGGTTGGTATATCTGATCATAATAAAGGTAATTAAATTACCTTTATGTTGCAGTGTGGCTGGACCAACTGAGGCCAAGTAAGGAAATTATTCACGTGTACTGTGTAAACTCCCTTCAGATGCCTTTTAGGGGCATAAAGCAGATCTCCAGATTGTGCTTATTGTCACACATAGAATCAATTTCATTCAAAAAATAAATTGCACCTCAGTAAATATCACCCTCAAAAATTCCATCTCAGTGTTTATGAACCTATAAACACCATAAAAAAATTTTACAAAAGAAGCCTTTAAAATTACAAACCAGCCAGGATGTTTAATGTTTCAAGTCTAAATACCAACATAAAACCTCATTTTGAGAAATGCTGTGAAAGGATTTGGGCTGGGTGCATTTTAGAACAGCATTTATCATAAAAAAAAGAGCTTGAACATTTGGGTTGCCAAGGCAGAAACAAGCACCACAGACATTTTACCCTTATGGGGATTCATCAAGGTTGTGCAGTGCAGCTGTTGTCTTAGTAAAAGAAAGTATCAGCCCCTGGCTGGAAGAAACAGAAACATAATTATGTTATGATGAGCTGGAAAACATGCAAAGAAAAATTGGAATGCAAAGCATGATAAATGATGCTTTGTCAATTGCAAGAAAACCAGGCAGCACAATAATAACTCTTCTCCAGTCAACGCTTCCAGTTTGGCCACCAAAATAAAGCACTGCTCTGCCCAGGACAGAATAGCTGGGATCTTTTGGCCATATTATTTAGGTCTGATACAATGATGCTGGGTATGTAAAGTGGATTATGCAGTCATCCTTAGTAACAGAAATGAGAAAGGGGATGGTCAGGTACTTCTCAAAACTGAGACCATAATTCCAGGCACATAAAACGTATAATGCTGTCTTATTCTGATTTTTATGCATATTAAAACTCAAAGCTTAGAACCTTTTGCTTTAAAATGCCTTTTAATTACATTTTCTGCCATAAAACCCCTTTTTCTACCAAGGTGACCAACATTTGATCAATACTAAAAAGGCCACATGCAGTCACACAGCCAGAAAATACGAAATGCCACCTTGTAACAGACTCGTTAATCTGTCTGTCCCCACAGTGACAAGGACAGGATTTCCCTTCAAGTGCTGCAGCAACGTGCTTGGCCAGGGTATAAAACACTCAAGTTTATTCTTGTGCTGTGTGTGAATCCAGAGAAAAATTGTACTAATTATACACCAGCACAGGCAACTTCTATTTAGAAACCAATACTGGGCCGCAGAGATAGAAAGGGACAAAACCTTATCCTGATAAAGAGGAAAATGGTAATAATATTGATTAAAACCCAGTGAATTCCGGAGAAAGGGGGATGTAGTGGGGTTCCCGGGCACACAGGAGCTGTAGCTGTGCCCTCTAGTGCCGCAGAACTGCAGCGCTCACAGGCTGCAGACCTGGGGCTTGTGCACCAGCAAAAAGCCACCAGGGAGCGGCTCCCTGCACTGCTGGGACACACCTGCACTGCTCCCCTACTGGGACACACCTGCACTGCTGGGACACACCTGCACTGCCCCCCTGCTGAGGTTACACACCTCCAGACTTCTTTTTCAGACATACACTTTTCCTCAAGGCAGAGTTATTCTGAAACAAGAGGGTTACTAGAATAACTCTATCAAGTTCCCTTCTAGATTTCCACTTTTCATTTTGAATTTCCTACCTTTAGAGGATGCCTTTTATATATTTCCTACTAAGGACACCTCATAATCTTGTATTAGTATTCTTGTGTGGTTTTTTAATTAAAAACCAACCCACAAATAAACAAACCAACAAACAAAACCTGTGTTGCTTCTGTAATTAAAACCAACCAGCTCTCAAATTAGCATCTATGTAGGATGGGTCATCTTCTATGCATCAAAGAACTGAAACCTATATTCAAAGAGTGTATTTTTGATCCTGTCAGATAAGGAGCACAGGCAAGATAATGATCACTTCCCTCAGAAGTGACTGTCTGCAGTCACAGCTTTGGAAGCAACTTCCAACGACACAATGATTTGCAGAATTTTTATTACCTATTAAAAAATTAGGACTATTTTTACCACTCATTATTTTCATTTACACAGCAAAAATACTTTATTACTTGCCTGCAGTTTGCATTTAGGGCTATTGAACCATTTCTGGATTAACCTAATAATTATATTCCCACTGATTATGGAAAGTAAAATTACTGCTGGGCAACAAATCAGTGGAAGTCTGCAAATAATTTTTGTGATGGTCAGATATCTCTGCACTAACCCTTCAACCTTTCTCCATTTCACTTGGCACTAATCTGTGAAGAGCCAGATGAGACTGCAGAACTGCAGACCAATGCTAAGCTAGTTTGTCCTGATATTGTTAAGCTTAACCTGATCCATACACTCTTGTCTTTTAACATTTTCTTCCTCAATCCAGTCTGCCAGACACCAAGTTTGTTTTTTGCCTGCAAGGCATTAAAGTATCTACTTTACAGGAAAACTAAAGCAGTTTATCCCAACCCCCACTCCTGTCTCATCCCTGTACATGTCTTGTTCAGGAATAGCAACAGGCAAGCCAAGGCAGATTGCACACATAAGTACAGCTGAATGCCTGGACTCTGGCTAGGGATAAACAAAAAATAGCCAAAGAGAAGGGCAAATAAAAAAGAATTACTCCAAACTGTCAGCTTTAGTGACATTGGCTTCTTTGCTTGTCACTGGATTTTGATTGTTTCTTCATGCTTCATCTCCTGTTGTTTGTTTCCCATGTGCTCTCCTGCTCGTACTATCTGTTGCTCTCTCCAGCTGCTCCCTGGCTACTGTAACTCCAGCATTTTTCTGCTGAAGCAGATTCTTCCACAACCACATACTTCTGGGATATTTTATTATTGTGTCCTCCTTCTCTGTTATTTTTTTCCTCCTTCTTGTCAGCAAAAGTTCTCCTTGTGGCTCTGGTGAGCAGGATCCCAAGTGGTTTAGCACCCACATCCCATCAAGTCCACTTCTCAAACAAAAATACTCCTTTGCAATTTGAGAGTGTGGTGTCATCAACCAGCAGAGAAGCAGCTCAGAAAGCCTGTTTGCCTTTGCCTGCCAACAGGGTGAGATCCATTAAAAATTCATTTTATGAATTAAAGACTAATGACAAAGAAAATCCCATCTCATTCTCTTACCCATGGTCAGAATTTCATGCCATCCATCCTACTCTCTCCCTTCTCTTCTCTCTAGCCTGTTCTTGCACCTTGCTGTGTTAACAACTTTTCATGCTATGTGTCTTCTCTGTCATTCCAATAAATTTGCTTTATTTGAGGGTGCAATCCTTTATATACATACATATATACATATATATACACACACACACACTCCTTGGGAGCCAAAGGAGATGCTTAAACTAAGCCTTTAATAAGCCAAATAACTTTCCCGACAAGGCTCAGGCAAGTGTTGAGTTAGTGTAAAGATTCACCGACTGTATATATTTGTATATTTTTTTAAGAATTTGATTTAGATTAAACTGTATTTCCAAAACATACTTCACTCCACTGAGAAAAGAGAAGATGTTGCAGTCTCATAAATAGCACATGCTCAGACATCCCTTTGATTTCTTACAGGGAGCTTAATGTGCAAGAATTGCTCTGCTAAAGCCCTGTATTTTGTTTGGATATCAGCTAGGTGAATTCTTCAGACTCAATCCAGTTTCCTCAGGTGGCTTTTCATTCATGCCTTAAACTCCACAAAATAATAAGGTAACCAGGCAGCAGTTGCTTCTCTTTCATTTTTATGAAGTTATCATGAGATGAGAAGAAATGTGCTCAAATTCCTGGGGGCTCAGAGAAGCTGGGGAGAAGGGAAGGAGGGTCAGTTGATTCTCCACTGCTCTGCAGTGGTGAAACTCCGGGTCTGGCAGACAGTGTAGGTTGGACCAGAGTTCTGCTGCCTCCAATTTTAGCTACAGGGAGGTCAGCAGGGTATCAGGGGAATCATATATCTGGGCTGACCAGGGCAGACTCTCAAAAGACAGGATCTTGCCCTTGTGTCCCAACAATGGTCATTTTCTTTGAGATGCTATTTTTATCCTGAATTTTAGCAAGAGACTTTTTCCTTGTCTCCTCCACCTCCCTGTGGCCCTGGGAAGTCAGATACTCCCAGCAACACAGCGGGAGAGGAGCCTGTTCCTGGCATCAGGTTTCATGGATGCCTGTAAGGAAGCAGTGAAGTGTTCCAGGCAGACAAACATGTGTGAGCAGGGGAAAAGGCTTCTTTTCTTCTTCCTTTTCTTCTTAATTCAGTTATTATCTGATCTGTATCCTGTAAATAAAAATATATGCCCTTGCTTCTCCCAGCTCTGGAGCTGGCTTGTGGTAGTTTTCCAGTTCCACCCATCCATGCTTAGACAGTAGCAGGCCAAGCAAATTGCACACCTTTAAGTCCAGCTCCCAGGGCTCTGGTTAAGACCCCATCTGACCTAAATCTTCCTCATTATAAATAGTATCACAAATGCTAATTTGGTCCTGGTGGTTTTTCCCCAAACAATAGCCATTACAGGAATACAGCATTTTGCTTTTGCAGTTTATAACTAAAAAACCCTCTGGGGCATTTAATACAAATGACACCGAAAGAGGAAGAACTCTGCTTTTGATTTCCTTTTTGTTTTTATGTGGGTCCTCTCTGATGTTTTGCATGTATTGTTATTATTGTTAGCATAGATTTCTTGCCTTCCCTCAGGCTTTGTTCTCGGGTTTGCACTCAGTGAGCACATTGCCTAGCTTTACAAAATATTATTAATAGCTGCCTCTTCTTAAAAAGGCCTGAAACCTTCAGGTATGTGTAGGCATGGAAAAAACAAAATTCATAATTTTATCCTGATGAAACACAAAAGGCCTGAATCTGTGCCCTTAACATAAACAATTTAAAATTGCTTAATAAATGCTAAGCACTTAGCAGCATTAAATGACAAGCCCCAGCACGGGGATGCCTTGAGGCTTGGAGGCAATTTTAACTCCGGGGAACCTTGCTGTGACCATTTTTACAAGCAAGTATCACATACCATCAATTAGATCTCCAGCCTCACAGTTGCAACGTATGGATTCCATACAACCTGCGGTGACGAGGCACACGGCAGGACGGCGAGGGTATGAGTTACGTGCTGTATTTATGAACTGATGAGGGTGCAAAGCAAGGGGCTGGTGTTCTCCTGCGAGCCACCACCTGAAGGACGGGATGGTTCCGGGAGGTTTCAAAGCCCGAAGAACCGCATCCAGCAACGCGCACACCCGAGTTTTGGGGTTGGCACCACACAGAGCGGTTGGGTGCGGGGAAGCCCGGAAGGCATCGCTGCTTCGGCGTCTCCCCCCTCGGGATCCAGCCCCTTCCTGGGTGTCCCCCCCCCCCGGCTGCCGCCCGAGCGGGCTCTCCCGTGCCCGGAGCCCCGTGCTGGGCTCTGCCGGCCGGGCAGCCCCGCAGCCCCAGCC
>NW_009953497.1:21299-99672 GCF_000747805.2 Chaetura pelagica
GGGGAGCTGTTCCGCCGGAGATGCAGCCTCCATGCAGCTGCCTGGGGGTAGCGGCGGCGGCTGCTGCACGATCTGCACTTGATTGCAGCGAAACGAAGCTTTTTTTAGGATCTGTTTCACAAAATGATGCAAAATAAACACAGATGGGAGAAGAGGGGGAGAGAAAGCTGTAATGAAGTAGCGATGGTGGATTGAGCTTCCCTCCTTTCCCTCCCTTCCAATGCTCTCCCCCAAAACGCTTTTCAGAGCACCAAATGCTACACTGATGTTTTAAAGCAGTGTAGGTTTTGGGGGGTGTTTGGTTGGGGTTCTAGAGGAAGACTCCCATCCGTGGTGCTTGCCTGACTGACTTTGTTGAATGTCTGTGGTTTCCAAGCCCATCAGCTTCTATCTTCCCTTCACCTGTTCTAAAATACATCTTGTTTTTTCCAACACCTTGCAGGTCATTCTTCCAGAATGCCAGAGGAGAGTTCGCCAAAGCGGAGTCCTCAAAACATCCCGTACAAGGACCTGCCCCATATCATCAATGCTGATGGCCAGTATCTCTTCTGCAAGTATTGGAAGCCAACAGCAACTCCCAGGTGAGCACCTTCAATCAATTGTAATCTTTTACTACTAGTAAATAAGACTCCATCTGTGTGATTATTATTTATAACTTGACTGGCGTGACAGGGCTGTGTGTGTGGAGCTTTGCAGAGCCACTATGAGAGATTTCACTCGTCTGAGAGATCCCCTACTGTAATGATTGGATTCTACAAACCTTTTCTGACTCAAATCAGCCTTTACAGATGTAAAACATGGAGTTACTGTCATGTCATGCACAGCTGGCTTGGCTGGCAGCTCAGGACGCTGCCGAGTGGCACATGCAGGTGCTGATGTCTATCAGCAATAAACAACTATGCAGAAACTAACAGCTCAGGCAGTCAGGGAGGGACAGGATGCAGGCTTAGGGATGTCTACACTTTCTCATTTTCTCAGTGTCAACAAATTAAACATCAGCATCTGGCTTCAGTTTCAACAGTAGTAGCCGAAACCTCAGGGCAACAGGTAGAATATAGTTGGACTGCGTCGCTTTTTGACTGTTGTTTGGAGTTGTTTTAATTATTCACAGATAGTAAATTATTTAGGGAGCTCTTTCACTGGCAACTGAGACTTCAGAACTGATCTCAGTAATAAGCACAGACAGGAAACCAGACAGAGAAATTGCTCAATTTTTTTTTTTTTCATCATGTAAAGAATCCCCTTACTGTAATATCTTACTATGCTGATTATGTGCTGGTTATGATCTGCTATAGAAAGCTATCTCTGTTCCTCCCATAGTCATGCTCTTTCTTCATCTTCCCATGCTGGCTTGGCATGTATTTATGCTACCACTAGTAATACCACTAGCTACTTCATAAAAATCTGGATGTTGTTTTATTGTTTTCTGCAAGCCAACAGGAAAAGCTGTGGTTTTTTTATACAGCTAGGAAACAGTCACAGGAAGAAGTTGTTCAAGCTGTAGTAGGGAGTTGAACTTTTTCCTTGACCACCCAACAGGGTGGTCCTGTCTCAAAATCAGCCAGTAACTGTGCTGAGAGATGGACATGAGTCCAAGTTATCTGGCCTTGGGTTTTCTGCCTCCCAATCTAAGGGGAAGTGGGGATGACACAGAGCTGGGAGGTGGGCAAGCACTTAAGTGCAGTGTCCTCAGAGGAGGGGACTCTGCAGCCACCCCTCACTATAGCTCCATTGGTTGGGCTGTAGAACATGGGTCTTGGTTCAAGATCATCTGGTCCACAGAGCATTTTTAGTTATTTCTATTAACTGCCATTCAGAAACAAGGAGGAAACTTTTGGGCAGTGATGCTTTACATAGTCTTTGCAACAACCTGAACATTTCCTCTACAGGAAAAAAAAAATGCTATCAAAAAAAGCTTCTACTGTGAAACCAAGCTGTCTTGTATTATAATGCTAATTAATCATTAACTGCCCACAACGTTCTTCACCCAGTTGTGAAATTACTTTCTTTTCCTTCATGTTTAATTTCTTAGCAAATTAGTAGTAAGTGGATGGGTCTTTGATCCAGAAATGAAAGGATGATAAAGAGCTGAGAGTTAAAACTTGCTGTCTAAGTCGTCTGGGTAGTTAATTTTTTTTAGGGCTCTGTGCACCAAGCAGTTAATTGAGAGTGAGCTTGCCCTAGTTTTGTGGGAACAAAAGTGGATGGGATCAGTGTTTGCTCATTTACAAGTGATTCCTAAGTGCCTGCGTGTGTGTTTGTCTGTAAGGAGGGGGCACTGTTTGTTATTAGCTCCTTTTGCATTGTTATGTGCAAGAGAGATGGTGACTGAATAATAAGTTAGTGCCTGGATCCTACAGTCAAGAATGCTCTTGAAGAGCTTTGATAGGCAAACTAAAAATACATTTTTTTTCCCCCCTCTCACTTTTCATAAGTAGCTCAGCTTTTTCTGCTTCATATTTAGCAGCTCAGCAACTTTCATCTAATTTTAAATGTTCAGCAAAAGTGATCTATATATATATGTATAGGGAGAGAGAGAGAGACACCTCGGGGGACTTTTACAGGACTGTGACAATTTATTTCAAATACTGAAGGCAGTTCTTTCAATCTTCTAACTCAATTGTTGATTCAGGTTCAAATCTTAAGGCTAATGAATGATGCTGTAACCATCCAATGGTGGGATCTTTCCTTGATCTATTATGCATCTAATCCCAGCTAGGGCTATAGAAATACCTCTTCACTGCAGATGCCCAAAGGTTATCATTGACTTGTCTTCTAATAGAACAGAACTTACTATCCTTGATCCCTCCTCCAGGGAGGGGAGAAAACTGCCAAACCTGCCAAAGGAAAACCTGCCAAAGGAAAAACTGCCAAAGGAAAAATTCAAAAGTAGCCCTAGCCTGGGGTGGAAGAGCAAACAATAGCTCAGCAGTCTCTGAGAGAGGGGCCAACCAACAGACATTGGCCCATGAAGCAGGTATTTCTCTTTTATCTCCTCAAACAGACCTCAAAGGTGCACAAAGGCTGTGTACAGACTAATGTACTGAAGTGTATTTTGGAAAAAACCCCACAATTTTCCAGGAAGATGGGGAAATTTTGTGAGGCTTGTTTGCTTCGTGCTCACATCTCTCCAGGCTCTGATCCTGTGTGGTGTTGCTCTGGCTGATCAGCCCATACTGGTGCACATATGGAAGCTTTGTTAGAAGTGCCACCGAGGCCAAGGTTGTCCTGTGAGTGAAAGGCACCTATTGTGAGTTCCTCAGCAGGGTCTGCTTTGTTTCCAAGAGGGATTTAGGTGATTACTTCACAGGAAGCTGACACACAAAGGCACTCAGATGTCATAATGATTAGATGGGGTAGATAGAGTAAGTAGTAATGGGACTAAGGAAGGAGGGCGACAGTGTTTTCCTCTGGTTTTTTTTTTATGGGAAGTCACTCCCAACTGCAGAGCTGGGGACTGGGTGTCTTCTCTTGCTGTCTGCTGGCATCGGTGCAGGTGTGACTTTCCCCAGTCAGCAGCCCTAAAAGCTGCCCAACTTGTCGAGCCAGTTTCATCCTTAGGTGTAACCTAAGTGGTCTTGCTGAATGCTGCAGGGAGGAAAAAGCCATATGTTCTGGTGTGATTCTCATGTATCATGCCAAAAACCAGGATTTGTGGAGCATGAAAACAGGTAACTCTTGGCACTGAGTGCTCACTCGTGAGTGCAAAGCTGAAGATCTGGGCAAGGCAGAGCTTTTTCAGGAGCATGTAAGATTTGGAGGAGCTATATCGTTGGTTCCAAACTAGACTGATCTCATGCCTATAGTGTGTCCCAGTAGCTGAGGGAATCCTACTTAATGGGAAAACAGTCTTTGTGTAAACAAAAACAAATGGCTTCATGCAAGGTTAAAACCTCTGCCACCACCCTGAGTGGTCTGAGTCAAAATTTGAGGTAACAGGAGGTGAGTAATTAAGAAACCATATTTTCTTTCCAGCTCTCAAGACTGCTAAGAATAGAGGTGGGATGAGAAAGGGGAAGGAACATTGGGAGGAGAAGTCAAGACATTTCCTTTGAGGCTCCTAAAGGGCCAGGAGAAGTTCAGAGATGACCTTTTCCTCTCTGTTCTGTATCCCTACAGCCTTTCCTGGATGCTTCAGCTGTTCCTGTCACTGCCTAGATAAGCAGAGTTTGTTCTGGGGCACTTTCAGCCACTCTGCTTGACCTCAAGCAAAGCCTGTGAGACTTACTGACCCAGAGTAGTTTTTGCAGAGGTGCCCACACCATTGGTGTCAGATAGAGAAAGTGATGCTCAACCCTCTCCCTGTAGATCAGCCACTCTAGGTTGGACACTCAAAGCTTGAGACGTGCAGTTAGAAGATGCTTTGGAAAAGGTGGGTTCCAGACATCCTTGTACCTGAGCTCATTATCTGGCTGGTTAGCATGATGCTTGTGTGTCTCTGCATGTAATGGTCACTAGGTGCACTTAGATGATTGTGCCCAACTGAAATGGCCTGTCTGACCAGGCTGCCTGGAGCTGAGACACGTGTGGGTGCAGACATGGTCCCCAGTGATCACTAACACACACTGGAGTGGGTTGACTCAACTTTAGGTGTCGTGACCACGGTTCAAGTGTTTCAATTGTCTGAGTAAACAGTGTCTTTGTAGGAGTCCTTTCAGTTCTACACCTGACAAGTGTGATTAAAAATACAAAATTAAACAAACAAAAAGCACACGGTTCTCTATTTGACTTTTTTTTTTCTTTTGTGCTTTGAAAAATGCCTGTCATTCATTCTGACTTGTTAGCACTGAAAGGCCAAGCCAATAAGGAGAAAATACATTTCTTTCTTCCCTAAGGACTTTGCAGAGTGCCTGTGGAGCAGAAATACAAACTGCCTTTCTATTTGAACTGGCCCTTAAATTGGGAATATTGCTTGCTGATTTTGGCACCTCATTACCAGCATATCCATGGCATTTCCAGAAGAACAGCACAGCTCCCAGCATGAGCAGATGACAAAGTTGAATTTGACTTTCAGACCCTTCCAAAATGAAGAAAGAAAATAAACCAAAGTGAAATCAAAGCAAAGGGAATCAAGTAATGGATTGTAATGTCTTTAATTACACTGTCTGGTGTAGCCTCTAGACATACTGAATTTCTAATTCAGTGTCACTCTGGAAGAACACTTGTTTATAGGGGATAACTTCAAACTAAGGCACAAGGACCAAGTTTGTATCTTGCAAAGTGGCTTATGTCAGCACAGTTTGTTGTAGGATGAATTCAGCTCCCTCTGGGTCTGATCCCATCACACACAGTGCACAAGGGCAGGAACAGTAGTCATTGACAAATCAACAGTCCAGCTTTGCTTGCTGTATTGCCTGAGGTTCTAAAGTCTCCCTTCTATTCCTCAGCCACTTATGTGTTCCTTTCATGCCTGTATTCTCTTTTCTCCATGTGACTGTCTTATTCACTCTGAACAGGAGCATCCTTTTATGGTTTCTCATACATTTCCAGACAATGGGCAAATTAGCAAACCAACTTGAGAGGAACTCGGACAGACAGGAGAGCCCTTTTGGTTCCTGGTGTAGATACTTCCAGCAGGCTGTTTTAGTAGGATAATTGTTTTTAGTCCCCACAGGAATGTTCAACAGAAGCAAGTATGCCTCTCATTCCACAGAGCCCAAGGAAAAGTGCAAATAACAAAGGGAATAACAATTGTAATTAAACTGTCCCTTTTGCTCATTGTAATGTTAGGATCAGCTTTGCACGAGTGTGCAACTTTGCAACATTGGTGCGTGGGAACAAGGTTCCTTTAGGAGCTCACTGTTTGTAGCTCAAAGCAGGAAAATTCCATCTTGCTCTTGAGACAGCAGCAAAAGAAGAAAAACCAATGTTGGTTCTCAGTGTGCCACACAATGAACTCTTGGAAACAGTGCTGTCCAACACAGGGAAGATCAGAGAATGAGAGGTAGAAAGAGGAGAAAAGAAGAAAACTGGTGTAGAGATTGTGTTGAAAAACTCGATTTCTGCTCATGATTCAGCCCCAGACTAAAGGCTGAGCAAACCCTCCTTCTCTCATGCAAATCGTTCATTTGCTTTTAACAGGATTGCAAGTGTGATGATCATTATTGGCTTTGTACCAAGACCCTGATGGTCACTCAGCAGTTAAGAGCCCTGCCTGTCCCTCTAGGTCTCTTTCTCCTGAGCAGACCCTGCACTGGCTCTCCTCTCAGACTCTGGTGCCTAAGATTTCTTCAGCTCATCAAACTGGGAGCACTCTAAAGCAGTTGTTTGTTGACAGTGACAAAATAGTTGAAGCAGACAAACTTGTCAACCTTCTCAGGGCTCCAGATGCAAGAGCACTTTACTTCACTACCACAAGAAATGCATGTGTCCAGACTAAACAATAAAACCAGCTGCACACAGTTCCTTGCCTTAATTTCTTCAGCACTCTTGAACATCCCTTGGGAACGTGGCAGCAGCTCTTTTAGATCACCATGATCTAAACAAGATTTGGTTAGTCTAGTTGTACCGGCTAGAAGAGGGCATTTTTTTCTAGATGCCTGTTGAAGAGGACTTGGCCTGTGCGTCCTTGCAAGTTCTCTTCAAGCTGCTGTGGCTTTGTGCTTTTCAGAGCTAGGGAGAACATCTGATCTCTTTGTTCTTCTAGGGAAACTGCATTGTTCTAAGAGCTGTCCCTGCAGACACATTTGGCTGAGTTGCCTTCCCTAGGTTCAGGTGTGCCATTGTCCTAATGTGCTTCCACTTGAATGGAAGCCATCAGTGTTTTAAACCTCCTGTTGTCCCTTATCCAAGAGATGTGACACAACCCTGATAGCAAATGGCTGAATCTCCTAAGTATCCAAGGAGATAGTATTGCATCCTGCCCTGAGATTCCTTAAGTTATGCTTAGGCAGGTCCCTTACCTCATCACACCCCAGTTCCATCCTTGATTATACCCACACATCCTGCCCTGACTGTACCAGAACAGACATTCTGAGGCTATATCAGTAGGGCTTTATTATCCTATAGGAAGGAAATTAGAAGCACGACGGTAGAGTTTTTCAGCATCATTAAAACTGTATCTCTCCTAGGCTCTCTTCTTGCAGACCAATTAATTCTCTCTCATGTTAACTGGAAAAGAAATCCTGGTACAAACATCCCAAATACCAGCCTTGGGCTAGTCCTGACCATGGACATCTAGAGCAAACAAGCCTGGGTGAGTCATTGGGTGTTGGTGTCAGGAAAGTGTCTCAAAGCTGACCAGAGTCAGTGTCCAGACAGTGGTAACAAGGTGTGGCCTCAAGGACAGGCAGGGACCAGATGGTGGAGGCAGTCCTGTTGGCCAGAGTGTTCCAGCCAGGTTCATCTGCCTCCAAACACACTCCTACGAGCTGCCCACATCCACTAGGAGCAGGAGAGGGGGTGGGTCTTGGAGCATGCTCTCCTTAGGGATGTGTTTGTTTCTTCTAGACAGATGCAGTATGTTTGTGATCAAAGGGAGTAATTATTTTTGCAGTAGCAGCCATGTAGCCAATTTCAATGACCCAACACCTTGAGCAACACCAGATTTCATTGTACTTTCACTGGAAGAAAAGAGACCCCTTCTGCATGACAGACACTTGTTCTCCAGCCAGGACCTGTCTTCATTTCTGCTTGGCAGGCACCTGCTTGATGATGGGAGCCTCTGAACTCTCCCAACTAAGTGATAGCAAAGGCAGCTTGTGAGATCTAGAAAATTTAGTGCCAGAAAATACAATAACGAAGTCAGTGAGAAGGAGAGAAAAGGCAAAACACCAAAACACAAAGTCGAGGCAGTCATTAGGCAGTGACACAATGACCAATGATTTACAGAATTGGACCCTAAATTTCTCTGTGCTTTTGTTTCCTCATCTGCAAGTGGGTGTAATAATCCAAGCAAGTAATATAAATTGGATTTGGAATCCCTAGATGAAAATTGCCAGAGAAAGTAAATTATTCCTTGAGGTTTTGGTGGTAGAAGAGTGTTTGATGAAAGACTTTTTTTAAATCTACCAAGTGATGCATTACTTTTTCTCTGCTGTTCAGCTACAAGTAAATTGTCTCAGCAGCAATCTGTTAAAAGAAAGAAAAGAGGGGGGAGAAAAGGAAACAAAATATTGACAACTAGGCTAAAGCCAAGCATTCAGCAGTAATAGGGCAGTAATCGTTTGCTCCAGTATTGTGTGTAGATGGGTAAGGAGAAAATGTACCAACTGTTATAGATTTGGTAGGCAAGAAAGATTAGTGATCCTTTGCAGCCATCTGTGACTTGTGATAAAAAGGGCTTGCTCTGTATGTTTTCTTTCTTCCTTGATCAAGCTGGAAGCATGCAGAGTGAGGGAATAACACTTAAATCTTAGTCCTTTTAGAACAGAAAGTTGGTTTAATTTGCTGTGGGTGTCAGCAGGTTAGCTAGTTCACCAGCTGGCACGATGAGTTTATGTTATAATTTTTCAACATCTTTTTTACTTTTATTTTTCAAAACTCTCTTAGTGAGGTTTCACATTCAGCTGTCAAATTCCAGAAGTCTGCAGTGGCTTAATTTGCTGAGCTAAAGGCATGAGAAGTGTTGAGGAAGCAGTAAGTAATTAAATTGCTGTAGAGATAACATCAAGCTGACTTAATGGTTAAGATTTTTCTTCATTTTTTCAATTTTGTGTGAGAGCTGGTCTGCAATGATGAAGTATTAAAACCTGTATTCTGAGTAGGATTCATAATCTCATTTTATTAAAAGGATATTCAAGAGATCAACGTTCAGTCATCCTCTGGCCCCCTGCAAATGATTTTAGCAAGCAACACCAAGCCTCTCACCCCAGGTTGTCCTGAGAATGCACAGGTCACCCTTCTGGCATTATTAGCTGCCCACAAGTTCATAAGGACAGAAAGCCTTTTAAAAATTGCCTTTTTTCTTTCCAGGTTCACTGTGTAGCACAGGTCTGGAGCTCAGGCAGCCCATGGTGACATTTTGACTCTACTGTTGAGCTCCTGCTTGTTGCTGTAGGGTCAGGCTCTGCCTCACACTATGTGTCAGTCCTTGCCCCTGGTGTGCTGTGTTGCCACGGGCAAGGTATCTCCCTCTTGAGCTTCAGTTTACATGGCAGTAGGAGGAAGGGTTGATCCTTGTTTGGGGCAGGGTAATGGATCAGAGGACCTCTTGAGATCCCATTCATCCCTGCGTTACGTGATTCTACAAGCCCAGCTGCCCCCTTTGTAAAGCATTTTGGGGTTTGTGAATGGGGAGTGTTGTACAAAAGCCAGCTGTTGTTATTATTTATGCTGGTTATTTACTGGTCACATTTCTTGGAGCTGGGGAATAGAAAAAAATACTCAGCAGATTCACTTAGTTTAAATTTAATTTCACTTCCAATGTTGGGAAACGTTGATTCATTATACACTACTCCTTCCTCTAAACCCCCTAGTTTTACACAGTTGGTGGAAACCTTGTCCTGTTCTTACACATAGGTGTACATTTCTCTTTTGAAGCATCATGTAAGGGTTCTGACCATCAAAGGTTTGCTTCCTGCTGTCTGTGTTCTTCTGTTGCTTTAGGAGAGGTGGTTACATCTGTCAGCACAGCAAGATGTAGCATCAAGGCTTGTTTATGTTTTGCTAAGCCCAGGACATTGTAGGACACATCCCTGCTCCAGCCTCCAGCAGCTCTGCAGGTGGTGACCAAACCTCTGCACCCACAGACACCACACAGGGCATGGGCATGTGGGCTGCAGAGCTTCTGAGCCCCGTCCCCATCTCTCAGCCACATAACTGAGGTCTCTCTTCCTCCCCATGTTCCACATGGCATGTGCAGTGGTTCAGCCCTCATCTACAATGAGGGTGGCTTCAATGCTGTGAGCACCCTGGTGTTCAAAGAATCATAGAATGCCAGGTTGGAAGGGACATCAAGGATCATCTGGTCCAACCCTTCTATGTAGAAACACCATTTAGATGAGATTGCCCAGCACCCTGTCAGGCTGAGTCTTAAAAGTGTCCAATGTTGGGAAATCCACCACTTCCCTGGGGAGATTATTTCAGTGTTCAACTGTTCTTGACAGTCATGGTGAGGGGATAGAGCTAATGAAGCTCTTCCCATTGCCATTCCTGTTGCAGGCTGTGACAGATGCACCCCTCACATGTGATCCAACAAATGGTGTCTTGTAAGTTGGCAGAAGAGAAAGTCAAGAGAAAAGACAAAACATCTTCCCTTCTGCTAGCTCAGATCTCAGCTCTGACTCTTTGCCAGCAGTCAGAGGAGTTGGAGTTGGTCTGGCAGTGGTGGGGTTAATAACTGTGGTCTTGAAAATATTTGCTCTTGATATTGCTGAGGCTTTTAAAAAGTGGTCAGAAATATGTGGCATGTCCTGGTTGCTGGTGGAGCACTCCTCATAAAACACAGCGTTCCTGAAGCAGAATAACAGCTTGTGGTTTAAATAAATGTTGTTATTTCTGCTCTGCTGTAGGTGTACATGTATGTTTTGGTTCAGTGACTGCCAGATACTGTAAATGAGTATTGATTTCCTTTTCTATTTTAAGCTTTTCTGCAGAAAAGGCATCCCACATGCCTTTTGCTTTCTTTGCCTGTACCTAAAGTGATTGCAGCCAAGGATTTATCTAACTAAATACTCTTATTTTATTGTTACCTCCCATCCTTATTTTAGTAGTTGCACCCCAAGTTGGTCAAGTCCCCATTCACCCTTTGGAGTGTCAAGCTTCTTGTCCTTTTTTGAGATCCATTCAACATGACAGTGTTTAAAACTCACAGCAAGTAGATCCTTATTTACTTCAGCGTAGCGGGTCTGGCTGCCATAGGTGAAGCTGCCTTGGTGCTAGAAATGAAAGAGTATTTTAGGAAGCAAGTCTGCTGTGGTTGAAGTCTCCAGACAGTCAGATTAGCTCAGCGTGACCAAGAAATAACACAGACCCAGATTTGGTGATTGTAGGTGGAAATCTCTATCCATTTGTTAACTTTTAAGTCATCTGTAGGTAAACCATTGCACCTCAGGCACGGCTGAAATTTACTTTGCTTCAAAACATGAATAAATATTTCAGCTTTTTAAGCGTATGTTGCAGTCACCACTGTCTTAGCAGGATTCCTGTGTCTCACCTTTAACTGCTAACGTGCAACTTTTTCTCCTACCTCAGATCTACAGCAAACCTGGAACAGTAAATTAATTGGAACATGCTCAAAGCCCTGGCAAATGCTTTGCCTGTGACATTACTGATTTCCCAGAGGAATAGCTGCTGATATTGATTTTGACAGAGCCTGTAAGGCCTCTCACTGCCAAGATTCCCGTCATAGCTGGACAGGGTTGAAGTGCAGCTCTGGGATGCTCTGAGATAGGATTGTTCATTGGAAATTAACGTGCTTAATCTCAAAGCATGTTAAAATATGCATAAGTGCTTTATGATTAAGAAATCAATCTTTGAGTTTCCTTCTCTAAGTTTATGAGATAATTCCACCCTGGCTTTTGGGAAAACCATGCATAAAAATATTGGCTGTTTGGAGATTCGTGTTATCTGAGACACTTGAACTTTTTATGAGTTGATCAGTTTGTTAAAGATAACCAATGAAGGTCTTTGCCAACACAGAGGACTGCAGACAAAATTGGATCAGAAAGGTAAAAGTGAGGACAGGTAATAGACTCAGTGCAGGGAGTAATCCGGAGTTCCACTTTATTGGTGGAATTGCCTGGTTACAAACCATGCTGACAGGTCTAAGTATTTCAGGAAATTAGAGTTTTATGTTTTTCTTTAAACCATTGCCATACAATTGGGAATTGCACAGTCAGTACTTTATCAAAAAGTAATAATGCCAGACTATCTCGAGTTCACACAACAGGTAAAGTGTCATCCCCTTTCTTACTCCTTCCTTAGTCACAGCTCTCCTCCAAGCTACTGAACATTTGCAAATGTAAGCCCAAAACACCTGCTCAAATACTTCAGTTGTGCAGTTTTATTGCAAGGAATGGCTTGGAAATGCCCTGCCCCCCTTGTGCCAGGTGTGTGCTTCTCAGTTTGTTCCCTGCACTGGAACTGTGGTGATGAGCAGCTGAAGTCTTCTTTTAATAACGTTTTTTATATTGTTTGTCATGAGTTGTCTGTGCCATCCACTCTCTAAAATAACAGCTTGAGATGGGAGGTGATTAGAGCCATAGCTAGAGTGTAAAACTTGGACAATACCATTTTTAAGAACCATTGATTTTTTTGAGAGACTGACCATGAAGAAGCCCTGGGGGTCCCAGGTTCAGACCACATGTGATGTTCAGCTCCTGCATGAAAAATACCTTGCGGAAAAAAAGTAAAGTCAGAAAAAGTCTGCAGACTTGTCCTAGAGGGCTTTAGGAAACACTGCTTAACATTTAGATGTAGTGTCCTCTGCAGCATTTAATGATCTGTCTCAAACTATCAGCACTTCTTAGCAAATACTGGAAATAACTGAGCAAGCAAGCGTGTTACTAAGGACTTAAAAGTCACTAAGTACTTGTGTGGACCTAACCAGAGGGATGGCTTTACTAACTAGAGTAATTTGCATAATTTGAAACCTACAGAGCCTCAACTAGAACTCCGCATCTGCATACAGGGATACTACTGTCCAGTTCCATCTTCTGGGCAATGAGAAAGGTGAGATTAAATGGTCAAAATAGGGCTTGGATGCCATGTAGGGAATGTTCTTGCATGCCTTGAGCTGATTCCTTAATCAAACACACCTTGTTCCTTTCTGGGAAGCCTGTTTGATCTTTTAGAGTTGAGTTGGGTTTGCTGAGCTATGAACTTAGAGCAGCAATAAGTAGTGACTTGTCACTGGAACAGGTACCAGTGCTCTGAGTATGCTGAGACTGCAAGTAAGTTCAGTAAGAAGGAACTGGTTTTCAACAGCTGCTCTGAAACACAGAAATACCTATATATATATATATATATAAAAACATTCTTTGTTCAGTGAGCAGGTTTAGTCCTGAGCTAGTGAGCAGTGCTGAGTTTAAACAATAGTGTCTGTGCAGAAGAAAGCTTCTGGCCCTTTAACTGCAGTTTTCTCATGCTTTGAAAGGACACTCCAGCTAATTACACAAGCCTTTCTTTTTCCAAGGCTTTGGCTCACTAGGCACTGCCTGCATTTTGATTTCAAGAAGAAACTGCTACAAGACTGGCTAAGGGGTAATTTTTGTCCCTTTGGAAATCACTAGAGGTTCAGTGCCAGTCTGTAAAAGAGGAGGGAGAGGTCTGTGAAAACTGTTCTTGCTCTTAGTCCCTGTTTGTTGGTTCTCCATTGAGAGTTGTGGTCCTGCAGCCATATTCCATCTGCAGTGGCTTTGCTTCCGAGAGAAAATGAATTTTTAATAAAATTAACAAGAAGTATCTTATTTTTCCTGATTTCCAAGGGGATCTATGCCAGAAACTCTTCAACGTTTTTTGAATATTCTTCCCCCACACCTTAATCTAAAAATGTTGGGTGTGATTTCAGATCAATTTGAATTCTGCAGCTGGTGTCCTCTATTTAAATAATGCTTTGCATACTTTTCTTAGAAAGACACTGACTGTTTTGTGCATTCTTCCTTGTAGCTCCCTTTGGGAGCTCCATTTTATCTCGTGTAGCCCTTGTACCAAGGAAAGGCTGAAGCAGAACAAAGTACAGAACCAGCATGTCCCATTCCAGCCTTACTCCCAGCTGGGCTCAAGGGCAGTTCTGCCAGAACTCCCCCAACTCATCCTCTTCCCAGTCCTGTGTGTGTGAGCAGTGCCAACATGTTGCCTCTTTGGAAACAGGAGTCATAATTCTTCTTTCAAGAATTCCTGTTCTTTGTAGAAGGGCAGCAGCCAGAGGAAAGTGCAGCTCCCAGCTGGGAGCTGCCCTTGTCTCTGGGGTCCTTGTTTGCCCTGCAGGGCCAGAGCAACAGGTTTTGCAGTCGGCTCTGCTGAGGAAAATCCCATCTCTGGTATCAAAGTGGAGGAGTGGCTCCCTAGAATCCCTTCTCTTCAGTCTTTCACAAGAAAGGGGTGGGAAGATCCGGCCCATGAATTTTAAGCTACACACCACACATTTCACCTCTGATCTCAGCCTTGTGTCCCCTACAATTCTACTTCAGAGTTTCCTTGAAACAAAATGCAGCTGGTCTCAAATGTTAACTTTGCAGGGATTTGTCTAGAGCTGTGCAGTTGCCAGGTTCCAATAATTCCTTCCCTCCACCCCACCTGATGTTTCCTTCCTCTCCTCCCTGTATTAGACCACTCATGAGTTAATCTCGGTGAGGACTTGCTTTTCAAACAGCTACAATAAATCAGCATAAGCTGTTTCTCCACATTGTTTAATGCTGGCTCTGGCTAGATCCTGTTTAACCTTTTGTTTTGAAATGTATCTGCGCTACCCAGTTCTGTCTCTGCCCTGTTGATTTATGGTGTCTACGTTTTCTGGTGCTGTTGAATAACCAACCCATGTTACTCCTCCTGGAGGTCATGGCAGTTCTCAAATGTCCTTCTAACTCTGCTGATGAGGGATTGTCATGATTGAGATGTATGATGAGTCTAACCTTGCAGACTCCTTGCAAGAGAGTTGCTTATGGAAGCAAGCACAGATTTTAAGCCTGAGTCCTAAGTCTCTATCGTGTTAGACAGAAGGATGCTGCCCAAATTAACAGCAGCCCCTTTGGGCAGGCTTGACTGGGAACATTCAAGGCTGAGTAAGTGGAGGAAGAAAGTAGGAAGCAGAATTTGCTGGAGAGGTTTGTTTTTAATTGCCAGTTTAGGATCTGGACAGGAACAGAGCTACAGATTCTAGTAGACTAGACTAAACCACATCAAACACAAATGTTCAGAATTCTAAATCCCCACAAGCTCTATAAAATCAAGGAGAAATTATGTAGTGTGAGCACACTGCACAGTCCTTTGACATATTCTGTGGTGCTCAAAGGTTCTTCACAGTCTAAACTACTGCAGCCTGTCTGCAAGGGGTGATTTCCTCCCGGTTTGGAGTTCTGGGAGATATCCATGCTGATGCTACACAGATTGTGCTATAGAGAGAAGGCTGCTGGAGACTCAGCTCCAGGCTATTGCTGTTCTGACTTGCTTTTTCTTCTGGGTTGGCAAAAGTAGCTGTAGAACTGCTAGTTAACATAACATTTTTCAGTTTCAATGACAGCAGTAAAAAAAGAAGTAAGTACCCAGGCTATGGACCTGCAAGGCAAAGCTGAGCATTTACTGGCCAGTAGAGCAGAGGCTAAGAATGCATTTCTCAACAAAACAGCAAGAGAGCAAGCAAAGCTCCTTGAAACATGGCTTGGAATTGGGAGCAAAGTCATTGCCTTTTGTGCCTTCAGAAGGACATAACTCTGCATGTTTCCTGGAGACAGAAGGATGGCAGGAGGGGACACACCTGACTCCACCATTAATTTTCCTGTCTAAATGGAGTCACTGGGCTGAACTCTTGCCTAACTGCATAGGTCATGAGCACACCCAACATGAGAGAAGTTGCCATAACTAGTTCTAATCCCATGGCTCAAGGTTTGTCAGGATTGCTTCAGGACACAAATCACCTAAAAAAAACAACCAACCAACCAAAACTAAAACAAAAAAACAAAACCAACAAAAAACAGACAGTGCAAAAGCTGGCTCAAAAAACAGGTACAGGGACATTCCTCTTCCAAACTTGAGGTCTCACACCCACAGCCAGAGGCTCAAGAATTCTCCAGAGAAAAGGTCACCAGCATCTGTTACAGTGAACAAAACAATTCCATTACATGTTCTTGGAAATTATTAGCTGGAAATTAAAAAAAAAGGTAATCTTTGACCAAATACCAAGGGTAGAAAATTGGAATGATGGGTAAAGCTGGACGAAGTTAGAAGCTGCTTAATGCATAATCTTATTATGTGAAAAATAACTAATCTTCATAATCAGCAAGGACCACTAACCCAGCTACCACAAGAATGCATACCTGTAATTGATTTTCCATTATAATACACTTTGGAAGCAAAATGCACATGACATTGCGTTCTTAACAAGTTGAAAAGGTTTGTGACCAACTATCCAGTTGCTTGTCCAAAAATGCCACCAGTGGAATGGTTTTGAGAAATAAAGGTTAATTGTTCACTGTGATTCCAAGTCTCAGGCTGATGCCAGCTACAAAGGAACTGATAAATCAGCTCGGACAACACAACAAAATGTAATACTTAATTTCAGTAAGCTAGTCATTTTTCTGGCAGCCTGGCTACCTCAGAGCTTTCCTGTCAGTTTTTAAAAATTACTTTAGGAATTTAGTGTCAGGTATTCAGAACTGCTCAAGTCAGATGTTCTTTGTTAGAGTTGATTTTGTTCTGGTAACAAAATACATAATACCAAATGAAAAGCATAGTTGCCTTACATAGAATAACATGGTATTAGCTTAAGTTGCAAAGACTTGATTCAGGAAATCATTTCCACGTGTGATTAAATCAGTCCATATTCAGGACAGTATTTATAAATCCTTTTAAACTTTTATCTTGTACTGCTTAAGTCCTGCTGACTTTCATGAGTTGAAGAAAGTTTTCCTGAGGTTAAGCAAATACTGAAGTGTTGTACTGAAGTGAGGTGCTTTTGAACGAGGTGGAAAAGATTGCATTTTTCATATATGCAGTCATAGGAAGCTTTAGGTCTTTGGTCTAGTCTCAGTGGTTTGAGTTATTTTCTGGCAATAAAAGAGCATGCACAGGGTCCCACAGAAGTGCCTCTGTCCCCAGAGGACACAGTGTTAAAATCATACCTTCACATTCACAACCTTCCTTGTCTAGTTCAGTTTCAATTTTATTATTGTTGAAAGTAAAGCAAGAACATGGGTCTTATGCCCAGCAGAACCCAAGCCCTGAGATGTGTTTCGGGCCTGCCAGATTTTATAGCACAGCAGCTTTCTGAGTCTTGTTTCAAGGTCTGTTTCTTCTAATGGCAGAGCCTTGGTTCAAGGGGGCTGTTGCTCATTTGGGTAAACTGGGAGCAGCTGTTTATTTTCCCTGCAATTCTTCTCCCGCAATTGATGGTGAAGTTGTATCTCTAAACAGTTGCATTGCCATGGCAGAGGTGGCAATAAAGAAGGTGGGAACTTCTAAAACTGGTTCTGCTCTTGCATCTAAAGCTGAATTTCTTCCCTGTAAAGCTTCTCCCAACTGTTAGAGGATGTGAAGTTACAGTGACAAATATGGAAGGGCCTCTCTGAGAGGCAGGGCAGAAAGATGATGTGTTCACCTGGGTTTATGGCCACCAAGTCTGGGTTGCAGCCCCCCCTCCACCACTCCCAGCCTCCCTGATTCAGGCCAGGATGTTTGCACATATCTTGTACCATCCCCATGTGTGGCATGGCTGCTTGCTTAGCAAGCTGCAGCTGGTGCCCAGGAGGGACTGCCACCAGTTTTGGGTGACCAGCACAGCAGAGATGTGGGGACAGGGCCTGGTCACTGGTCACCTCCTCGTGGATGATAAGTAAACACAGTTTATTTGAACAGTAAAGACAACTACTGTCCTGCCCTCTTGTTGTAATAAGTAACTGCATCTGTGTGCCAAGCTGGGCAGTGCCAGGATGCAGAAACCTGCAGTGGGGAGGGAGGAGGAGGTGGTGAAGGCTGTGGGAAGAGATCTGTGAAAACTGCCTGTTGCTTTTGCAAACAGCAGTCAATGAACTGGTTTTGTGCAGTAGCCGTAATTGTTGCACTACTAAGGTGAGGAGAGCAAGCATGTGGGGCTTATTCATGCTCAGCTCACACCTTGGCTTTGTGTGAAGACACCAATAAAAGAGCATGCACAGGGTCCCACAGAAGTGCCTCTGTCCCCAGAGGACACAGTGTTAAAATCATACCTTCACATTCACAACCTTCCTTGTCTAGTTCAGTTTCAATTTTATTATTGTTGAAAGTAAAGCAAGAACATGGGTCTTATGCCCAGCAGAACCCAAGCCCTGAGATGTGTTTCGGGCCTGCCAGATTTTATAGCACAGCAGCTTTCTGAGTCTTGTTTCAAGGTCTGTTTCTTCTAATGGCAGAGCCTTGGTTCAAGGGGGCTGTTGCTCATTTGGGTAAACTGGGAGCAGCTGTTTATTTTCCCTGCAATTCTTCTCCCGCAATTGATGGTGAAGTTGTATCTCTAAACAGTTGCACTGCCATGGCAGAGGGGGCAGAGGTGGCAATAAAGAAGGTGGGAACTTCTAAAACTGGTTCTGCTCTTGCATCTAAAGCTGAATTTCTTCCCTGTAAAGCTTCTCCCAACTGTTAGAGGATGTGAAGTTACAGTGACAAATATGGAAGGGCCTCTCTGAGAGGCAGGGCAGAAAGATGATGTGTTCACCTGGGTTTATGGCCACCAAGTCTGGGTTGCAGCCCCCCCTCCACCACTCCCAGCCTCCCTGATTCAGGCCAGGATGTTTGCACATATCTTGTACCATCCCCATGTGTGGCATGGCTGCTTGCTTAGCAAGCTGCAGCTGGTGCCCAGGAGGGACTGCCACCAGTTTTGGGTGACCAGCACAGCAGAGATGTGGGGACAGGGCCTGGTCACTGGTCACCTCCTCGTGGATGATAAGTAAACACAGTTTATTTGAACAGTAAAGACAACTACTGTCCTGCCCTCTTGTTGTAATAAGTAACTGCATCTGTGTGCCAAGCTGGGCAGTGCCAGGATGCAGAAACCTGCAGTGGGGAGGGAGGAGGAGGTGGTGAAGGCTGTGGGAAGAGATCTGTGAAAACTGCCTGTTGCTTTTGCAAACAGCAGTCAATGAACTGGTTTTGTGCAGTAGCCGTAATTGTTGCACTACTAAGGTGAGGAGAGCAAGCATGTGGGGCTTATTCATGCTCAGCTCACACCTTGGCTTTGTGTGAAGACACACCTGCTGAGCGTGGGGAAAGGGTGCTGTTGTGTGAGTAGGTACTACCATGAGCAGATGCCCAAGCAATGCTATTTCGAGATGTTCAGCAGTTACATTTCCACCAGCCAAAGCCAGATGAAGCATACAAAGATGCATCAGGTTTCCCTGCATGCAGTAAGAGAGTGGAGGTAGCTTGAGTTCAGACACAGGTCAGTCTCCACCAGGAAGCTTTGCAGGCTGTGCACAGTGTTTTCTACCCGAAACATATGAGTTTCCAAGGATTTCATCAGTGCAATTGCAAGAGCTGGAGGTGAAGAAATTTCTCCCCAGGAGCAGTTTGATGCATGGCCAATACACAAACATTGTTCAAACAAAATCTCCATTGAGGTCATGCCCAGAGGCAATGCAGTCTAGCAAAATCTCAAAGCCTTCGAGGGGTTTCTGTCTTAATTTTAAACAACCCTGTTGAAAGTCTCTGATATTCTGTTATTCCAGCCACAGTGGTAGAAAAGAGCAGGCTGTGATTCTAGAGCAGGCATGTCTGCAAAAATGTTTACACACAGTAAAGAACTGCTGTAATTCAATGTAATTACTCCTCATATTTTCATGTCATCTTGCTGGTGAAAATATGTTGGACCATGTATTTGTCTTCAGGTATTATTTGCAAAATCTAAACTTGTTTTGTAATGGAAAATGGGAAATCAGGTGGAAGAGCCAAATACTTCAATCCTTGCTCAGATGATTCTCATACTAATTTTAATTTTTCAAGCTGTTGTGTTTAATGTATGGCCCCTGTGCTTAGACCTGAAAGCTGGAGATTAAGAGCTGTGTAGATGTGACCTAGTTTTTAGTCAGTGAAGCCATTCTCACTTTTTATTGAACAACAAAACGAGCTACTTCTGTTTCGACATAACAATTAGGAAATTTTACTCCTTGTTTGTGACTATTGATAGGACAAAACTTTCCAAAGTGCCAAGATCTTCTTGACAGCTACTGCCGTTAGGGCTCCTAAGGCACACAGTTTGAGGCATTTCATTTGGTGCTTTGCAGACAGATAATAACCCCAGTCTCTTCCCTGTGGTGTCCAAAGGCTCATTTCTGCAATGCTTGGCAGTTGTTGTGCTAAATGAGAGGAGGGGTTGCAGGAACACCTTGCCTCTCTGAAGCACTGAGGGTTTTTTTTTTTCTTTTCTCACTGGCTTGACAGAAGATGAGGAGGCTGAGCATCTAGCAGGATGCTGTCAGGCAAAGTCATGGTGCTGCATCAGTGTGAATGAAAGCAAAATTAGGGCTTTGCTGTCAGGGAGGATGAAATAACAGCAAGAATTTCCTGGCAGAGATCTCTTTGCCAGCTTCCCATTAGGTTTCATTCACTTGATGCATTCCGGTGCACACACTCAACTAATATTTCTCTGAGGAATGAAGGGCTTTATTCAGTCAGCCAAGTTGCACCTTTGTCCCTGTGCCCAGGCAGCACACAAAAAAATATAGGTCCTCTAAAGAATAACTGAGGGCTTAAGTAAGACACTGAGCAGGGAAGCTGTCAAGTGCCAGGTAATGGGAGGTATACAGTGGAGAGTCAGCCTGGCCAAGTCTGTTGGATATCAAGGTGATGGATACACAGGAATTTTCTCTCCCAGTTCCTTAGTTTCTGCAGCAGCGTCCTGTGCACGCAGAGCCCAGAGCCTGCAGGTTCCCAGCCCTGCTTCATTCCCTGAGCCCCTGCTGCATTTCTGAATGTCCATCAGATCTTTCAGCCCTGAACTTGGGGACTGTGATGTCCCAGGACCAAGGCTGAGGTACCATGAGCACTGTCTCCATTTCTTCAGTATTTGGAGCAACAGATCCTGCATTTTGAAAATCAGACTGTCTGGCAAGTTCGTCGATAACTTGTCAAATCTATTGACTGGGGAGGCTGACAAAGGAAGAAATAACTGCTCCACACTGACTTTTGAAACCCTCAGTTTATACCAAAGAACACTTTCAGCAAGGTAAATATACTACATAGCCTGACCTCACCCTTGCTAATTAGTATTAGACAGATACCAGAGCATCTTTGTGTTGCTGCTTCTGCTTGTAGTCTGCTCTGTAAAATGCTTCTGGTTTCGATGGATGGTCTTTCAAGTTGCCTACCATGAGCAAGTACTTCGAAGCAGGTGCTAATCAGAGAGCTAGAGCAGGAGTTTCTACATCATCCAGCATATTTTTTTTAAGTTTAAATACATTAAGATCAAAGCAGTTTATTGCAGTGAATACACTGTCTAAAAAGGCATTCAAAACAGTCAAAAGAAAGTGGAGGAGTTCACTAGCTGCAAACTGTTGTCATCCTTTTATGTTGTGGGTTCATCTAATGTTTCACTGTTCATGTACTGCAAATGCATCACTTGTAGCCTTCAAACTGTTTTGTGGTTGCTGATGTTGCAGTGGCAGATGGTACTTTTACACAAACAAGTTATGTTTACATTGCTAAAGCTGGATTTTACACAGTCACCTGTTGAAACAGCAAAACGTCTGTGATTTCATTGCTACTTCTGCTACAGTTCGGGTCTATTTCTATACAAACTTTGCCCAGTAAAAACACTGAGAAAGTTCATTCAGCTTCAGTCACTCTCACTTGATGCCATCCAAGTAGAAGTATCATTGGTAAAATGAGAATCGTCAAAGAAAAGCATTTGCTTGTCTTTCACAAATAAGTGTCTATTAGACTGGGGTTTTTATGATCCCTGTCTGAACTCATGGCCATGTAAGAGTGACTTTAATCACCAAAGTGCATCAACTCTTTTGGGGCAAAACCTGTTGGGTTCAAAAGATAAAATTCCAAACTCTAGCTGAAGTTCTGGACTCTGGAACCTCTTCTTTAGCTGAAATTTAATCTTTAAGACTGCTCTGTAGGCACTGTTGCAAGTTATCAAGTTTAGAACAATATTTGTACTAGAAACCGTGCAGAAATACCAATCCTAAAAAAAAATCAATAGCAACACTTGCACTGTAGGAGCAACAAAGACGCCTCAAGCCAAAGATGAAGTTATCCAGCTCATGCCCATCTGTATCTTCAACTTGCAGCAGACCATGGTGGCAGAGAAATGGGAAAGGGTAGTGTCTGTCCCATGAGCAGCTGGAAGTCAGCTGTCCTGCTACCACCTGCTGAAGACCAGGTTGGTGATAGGTCAGGGGGACAATCCTTTCCCCTCTCTTCACACCCACCTCACCCATTCGATACTTGCCTTGTGTTCGCTGATGCCTGAAATGCTGTTGCTAACTTGAATATACTGTTTTTCCTTGCAGCTCTGAAGGGTTGATTGCTGAGTTAATGATTTATACCTTAATACTCCATTTAGGGCCCTGGTGTTTATCGTTCACGGCGCTGGGGAGCACTGCGGCCGCTATGAGGACCTGGCCCAGAGGCTGACAGAGCTTAACTTGTTTGTTTTTGCCCATGACCATGGTGAGTAGCCTAAAACAGTACTTGATCTACAGCAGTTCAGGACTTCACTGAAGTACAATGCCATTAAAGCTACTCAGCAGTGAGAGAAGAGTCAATGAAATGTTTACACCTCAGAAAGGGATCACCTGTCGGTTTGTACCGATCTGTGTATTGAACCTTTGAAAAGCTGTCCTTGTTTACCTTGAGTTTTCCTCAGCCTTGTCCTTGACATTACTGCTGGTGCTATTTTAACCTCTCTGTAAGGGATTAATTCCCTTTCATCTAGCTCTATGGGGGGTGAGGAGGTACTGTCCACTGCGGAAGTGGGACTGGGAGCTATTTCTGCTGGATTCGTGATCACTGACCTAAATACTTGGTGGTCTATCATTTCGACTGACTTCCTTCTGAGTTGGAGGTGGGCTAGCAGGTGCTTGCAGGAATTCCAGCAGAGAGTGTCTCCATTGCTCCCTGTTTATCCGTATGGCATAAAGTTCATGAAGAAGGTGATAGAACAGGCCACATGCTGTCTACTCAGCAGCTGCTGTTAGTAGACTACAGACAATATGTACAAAAAATTACTGAGCTCCAGGAAACAAAAGAAATGTTTTCAGAGCCACCACAAACCTGTGAAAATCTGCAGTTGCTTGCTGTGCATGCTTAATGTTGTGCCTTAGTTCTTCCTTCCCTTAAAACTTGATAAAGGTTTTAAGACATAGCATTGAAATAACAATATTTGAAGCAATGAACCTAGAAGAAACAATAAAATGTTGTATTTCTCATATGAGTTTGATACACAGAACACCTCTTTGACTGATGGAGACAGGTTTTTGGGGTGAAGGTTCCTGTCAGGCATGTTTTGTGCTGTATAAAGAGGCAGTTATTTGCTCTCCTTTTCCTTGAGTGTTTTTTTGACTAGAGAAGCATAAATATTTTGTTGTTGTTTTTTTTCTAAAGACTTATTTTGGTGGATTAATTAGTTCACTTTGGTTAGTATATCTGGTTGCTCAGGCTACTTAACAACTTCATTCTCCCTGTCAAACCTACAGTTTTCTTTGTCAATTCAGTTTGGTTTTCTTCCCTAGCAATGGGGAGAGGGTAAAGAGGAACCCGAAAGCAGAACAGGTGTTATGTTACACAAAGAGCTAGTTTACCTGAGCTTAGATTCTCTGGAAGTTGGAAAGACAAATAACATATTTTAGGCTCTCTAAACAATATTTGCACCTAAAGAGGTAAGCAGTGAGGATAAACTTTGTTTTATGGAATAGAAGTTACAGCCTGACTTTGATACCAGGGAGAGCTGAAGGACATGAACACCTCCATTGCCAATCTGCTCAGATCAGACTTAGAGGTTTATAGCTTTTCTCCACCATTTTATCAATTCCAAATCACTTCAACAGTGTGTTCCCCTTTTGCATCTCATCCTTTGGATATCTTTAGGTGATAATAATTATTCTGTTATGTTAGCAAAGTAATTGCTTTTTTTGTTCCCCATCTCTTACAGTGGCTCTTAGTCTCACAAGCTTTGTGCAGATTTCCTGACCTGGACATTTATTCTGGTTCTACTGTTCTCATGGATAAAATTCTAAATATAGGTGCATTATCCATGAGATCATTAACACAGTTGCACAGTATGGCTGGTATGACTTCCCAAATGAGTTGGAAAGTTACTAGGGCTGTAGTGTGCATGACTTGACTGATTTATATTCTTTCTACCCTTCAGTCAAAAGAAAGAAAAATTATTTCCATTTATATTGCAGGGTCTGTAGGAGCTTGGACATTGGCTCTAAATCTTGGTGAAGGCTGCTCTGCTCCTGCTATGCAGGCTCCAGCAAAAAGTTTGGCACTTCACAGAGTAACAATATTCACCCAAATCTGTGTCTGTGTTGCCCCGTATAAGGTATCACTGGCTCAGTTCTCTTGGCATGTCAGGATTCCTACATTTACTCTGTGGGGTATTTCATAGTAAGCCCAAGACTGCTGGACCTCAGAGATCTGCATTAGAAATCTTCCACGGTGGTGATGAAAATTTAATTCCAGAAGACCTCTTAACCCTACCTTACATCTAATAATATTAAAGTGCTTTTTAAATTATCAATACCATGAAAGAGAAAATTGGTATTCCTTTGTCATACAGCATTGCTTTCTGTGGTCTCTTCTCTGGTGCTTTTAACAGGCAGGTACCCATTTCACATGATTTCTGGGTTTACTGGGTGTGCAGCTTCACAAAGGCAGAGTTAAGGCTGCTGGGATGACCTTGCCATGTGTTTCTAAAAGCTTTAGGTATTTTGAAATTACATCTCACTTTTTCAACTTCCTTTCTACATTATTATTATTTTATTATGTCAACATTCTGGTGACAGGAAAAAGAGACAGGGAAACATACTAGGTTATTGGCAATTAATTTAGGAAAGCCCTCTTGGAAGGAATACCCGTGGAAGATTCATGGAATGGAACCAGAGTGATATTGTAATTCTTCAGTGAGTCACAGGCAGATTGCAGCTCCTTTAGTTATGATGCAGTATTTTTAGGGATCTGTAAAGCTGAGAGCCAAGGAAAATGAGAATAGAGAATGTGGCTTTGTTTTCTCATACCAAGCATTTTCAGTTGGTAAAGCACATGATGTTCAGCTATCCTCATCTCTCTTCCTATAACATCTCATTTGCTGACATCCCATTCTCTATGGTTGCATGACATAGCCAGAGCCCAGAGAAACCACAATTACACCTTCAAAAGTACATGTCAACTACTAGCAGTTACCAAAGCATTTCCAAGGCTCGAGGGCCACAAAAATGTGTTGACTTTGGTCTTTCACTTTTTAGCAGTAGACACAGGGCACAGACCCTCTTTGTCACTTGGACTTGCTGGTGCTTCCTAGGGGTAGTGTGGCTGTCTTAGATGAAGATGAGGCAGGTGAAATAGCCCTAACCTGGCAGCAATTCCCAGCCCTTAGATTTGCTTGAGGACAGCCCCTCCAACCTTCTGCCTGTCCTGCTACGTGGAGACCTCCAACTCTTTGACCCTCTTGAAGCTGTTGAATTTCCCTCTCTAGAGTTAAGTGTAACAATAGATCAAAGCACAGGGAAAGGTTGCAGCACTAACAGCTTATTCATATTCCTTAGATGTTTCTAACTGAAGTTGGGTTTTCTTCTTCAGCCCTGCTGCTGCTTTATGTGTGGTGAGCATTTCTGATGGGTTAGCACGTCCCTCTCAGACTCCTACTGCTGCTTGTGCTCTCCATTAATCTTCTCACTGTTTTCTCTGCTTACTGAAGCACATATTTCTAAAAAGTAGAAAGTAGCTGGAGGAGAAATTTTTACATGCTTCAAATATTATCTGGTTTTGTTGTTTTGTTGTTTGTTTGTTTTTTCCATGTGATTTTTGTGTTGTTCTTTCAATGTTAAAAGACCATTTTGTTGATGAGAACAGAAGGCTTTTATTTATTCATAGCACTGGGAAGGATTGATCTATGCAGAAAGATTTAAAAGGGCTAAACATGGTCGAACTGGGAGGGGTAAAATGACTAAGAAGGATGTCAGCATTAATAAGTGGAAGAATTAGGGTAGCACAGCGAGTGAGAAGTATCAGCTCCTGCACAGCAGCATGAGGGGATGTTCCTGGAGAGCAGCACTCCCTGATGAAGTGATCAGGCAGGCTTCAGGGCCATCTCCAGGGATGGAGTTAGGAAAGCCTTGGCAAGCATTATTTGGAGCTGGTTTCCTGGCAGAGCAGCACAACTGTTCCTTGGTGACTGCAAACAAAGCTGGGTGTGGGTCTGCTCACCCATGGCAAGCTGTTCTCTTTCTGCTTCCTCTGACTGAGTCTACCTCATCAGAGCAGGAAAAGTTTAAACTGCTTTTCTGCAGAGACACAGGGAAGAATGGCACTCATTGTTTGCGTTGCCTTTGGCAGGGGCTTCCAATGAGGTTTGGGTATTTTTATTTCATTTTTTTTCCATAGGAGGCCTCCTGGCCTTCAGCATAATACATGAACCTTGCTGGGAAATAAAATATTCTATAAACACTCCTGGAAATAACCAGGGGTGTGGACACATTAGCATTTGCAGGAGTGCAAAATGACTGTTTTCCATGGGAATCCTGCAGCAGGTAGAACCTCAGACAGTTGCACTACCTGGACCACACCAGCAGCCATGCACTGAGCAGCTGGATGGCTGCTGATGTGCTCAGCCTCAGACAGGTGCTCTCCTTGGCTGGGCAAGAGAATATAGCACTAGCTGTGCACCTGTCTTTGTGCATCCTCTTCTGGGCTTTTTCTGAAGTGATGATGGTTGTTCTCCCAGGAGAAATTCATAGTGCTGCTCAGCCCCCTGAATAAATACACGTCCTTAACATAGTGCACATTGTAGGCAGAGTTCCTGTGGTAGGGTGGCATGGTGAAAAACACTGTCAGAGTTCACAGGTTGGAGCAGTGGCTGCAAGGGTAGGAGGAGCCCAGCTGCTGGGTTGAATTCCCCTCTCTCCTCATTTATTTCCTCTGCATAAATCCCCACTCTTCAAGAGCCTGGAAAACTCTTTCTTTTAATATTTTTACTAATGTTTCCAATCTGAAGACTCCAAGCCTGTTTGTGTTTGTCAGGTGAGGACTGCTGCGCGGGCATTTGACGCTGACAGTTTGTTAGGATTGTCAGGCAAAGAAAGAAGTTCTTCAGAGCTTCACATTAAACTTTACATTTCCTATGCCATTTTTTTCTTCAAATTATCTTGACTTATCTGTCTTCCAGTCTTTTATGTGAATTCAGTTGGGGTGGAGGGAGAGCTTCTAAGGGGTGATTAATCAGTCCTGCCGTTATACAAGTCTGTGGACATCAATATTTGTGCATATGGCTCTGCAGACTGTGGGATTGAAAGCTCATGACAGAGCAAAACCAATGGGAATATAAGGGAGCACTTATATTCTTTGACCCTTGATCCATATTAAGTGTCATATGGACCTGTGAGCCCTGTCTGGAATTGTTCCATCCTCACCTTCTAACTCAGCAGAAGATTGAGTCATAAACGTGGCTGCAACGTGTAAAGGCAGTGATGCAGTGATGTCTGCTGCATGGCATGTGGGCACAGATGGAAACTGAGGGGAATACCAGAGAAGAACCATGCTGGGGTGCCCCACCTCTCATGTTCTCTCTTGTAAGGATCTGCTATAAGTTCCTTCTAGCAGGGGGATCCCAGAGGAGAGGGCTCTTTGGCCTGGCTGGCAGAGCACTGCCAGTGCTGGTTTATCCGGTTTGACTCAGTATTTGGTACAGTCCCACAGCAGCTTAGCTCTCCCTGGCCCTTCCTTCTCTAGATGCTATGGGAAGGCAGTGATCAGGCTTATCTGCCTTCCAGGGCAGCGGTGAAGAATGCTTAGCATGTGGGGGGCATGCAGGAGGTGAAACCACAGCATGTAATTAGGGGGTGAGAGTTCAGCGCACTCTGTAATTCCTCAGGCAGAGAGAAAACCGTAAGAAGCTGGAGCAAAGTCCTCCTATAAAACAAACAGGTAATGAGTAAACTTAGATCTGCCACCCTCTTCCAACTTTGTTGTGGTTGTGGGGATTCTCATGTAAAGTGGAGCTACAGTGTGTGCTTCTCCTAACCCAGATGTGAACGATGAACTTGAAGACCAAAGAAGAAAGATTAGCTTGAGATAAATTAGACGACCAGACTGTTCGTCCGCAATGGGCTCCACCCAGAATGAAGCGTTTCCTCTCTCCTCCAGCTCTTCTGAAGTGACAGCTGGTGTTGTAGCATGGAACCACAGAGCAGCAGTGTCAGCTTGCTAAGGAGAACAAGTCCTTCAGTTTCAGCCTTTGAAATTATAGGCAAAATTATTCACACTGCTAAGATGCAGTTTTCCCTGTGCATTGGACAAGCTCTCAAACACACTTTCAACTGGGTAGTGTATTTTCTCTTGTTTTCTCCCCAGTCGCTGCATGGGGTTGGGCTCTCTTGGTGGTTGTGCAATAGAATCTCCCAGAGAGGCCAGAGCTTGTGTAGGAAAAGGTGGTCTGGATACACCTCCCACAACACAATAATGCCTGTAGCTGTATCAGGACACAGACTATCCTGTGGCTCAACAGGCAATTTTAAATCCTTTGTGAGGGTTTTATTAAATGGAGGTGTGCACACTGTTCCTGTTACTTTTGAGCAGCTTGTTACAGATTTCTGCAGCCCAGACTTGCTCTGGTGGAGTCATCTCAGCAGTGATCCTGTCACTTCAGCACTCACCCTTCATTCACACTGGGATGAGAGAAGCCTGAATCTTTGCCTGCACCACATGGCATCTTTCAGTGCAGCAAGCAGTGTTTGTGCTTGAGAGCAGCTACACAGCAGCAAGAAAAAAACAAGGGAATCATGAAAGCAAATACCTACATTGTCTCAGGCTCTAGAGGAAGCCACAAGCTGGGACTTGGAAATGCAAGTGCAGCTTTTATTTTGTTTGTCTTGTGAAGGCAGATGAAACAATGCTGTCTAGCCAGGAAGCAGCTAGACCACAGGAGACTAAAAATAAAAGAGACAGTGAGGCTGCACACAGCTGATGCATCTGACAGTGCTCACCTAAGTTTCTCTTAAAATGTTTGGGGTAGGAAGGGAACAGGAGATACTCAAGAGTTGTTTCCCTTCCACTGCACGCAAAGGATAAGACTTTCTCTGTTTCACAGACTTTCCAAGAGCCATGGTGATGTAGAAGTGGGGAAAACCTAGTCCTGCACCTGTCTTGTAGGCAAGGGGGTGGGAAATTGAGAGGACTGGATACACTTTTAGCACAGACACATATAAGCAAAAGCATCTGAAAACAGACACATGATGTGTGCTGTGAAAACATGCCAAAGAAAACCTGGGCTGTTCAAAGCAATCTATTGATTTATCTGTCCAACTTTTTATATATTTTTATTCAGATTTAACTGTACTATAATCAGTGATATAAGAGAAGCAGATAAGTTCTGTGCTATAACCCAGAGCTGGATGAAGGCATTGTTTGGATGGGGAGGAAGGCAACACAGATGCTCCTTCATCACCTCCCCTGTGTGTGGACACTACCAAATGATCATGATGGACTGCAGGAAAGAGTTGGACTAGTGGGAGATGTCCCTGCCAAGGGCAATGGGGATGGACCTAGGTGATCTTTGAGGTCCTTTCCAACCCAAACCATTCTATGATTCTGTGAAGTAACTGAATTTTGAACATGCAGTCAGTTCAAGATCACATGTTGTAAAAGCAGGCTCTCCTATGGATGTAAAACATATATTAGGAGTTCTTTCTCTTTTAAAATATTTATTAATTTTGAAATTGCGGTAGAAAAGAGAAATAAAGTAAAATAGGTTTAAAGGTTGGGAAGACTTACTGTGCATGTTAGGAAATGTTAATGGTGTTTTTTTCCTTTTTTTAGGATTCACAGAGCAGGCAAGGAGGATATAGTATGCATCAGCTTCAGGGAAATAAGGAATATGGCAGTGAGAAGAAAGGTTATCTTTTAAAGAAGAGTGATGGGTATGTTCTTGGAGAACATAATACTCAATGAGAACTATTACTATGTTCGTGCACTGATTTTCATTGTTTTCTGTTATGGGTGCTTAAGCCACGTTCTCCTAATGCACATGTCACAAGTACTGCAGAATTCCACAGATCTGAATGTAGTATAGTAAATATAAAAAGCATGACAAGGAATCCTAAAAATCATCATATTAAAAAGCAAGCTATTGTTCTTCAATTTCTAAAAGGTGATTAAGAACTCTCATAAATTCCCAAGTTATTTTTGGTGAGGTATTTAGTAAAATTGGTGTTCTCAAAATGTTAATAGGATTAACGTGTTTTGAAATCATGTCTACTTATTGAATTTGTGGTTGTTGATGTTCCTTTATAGGTTAAGGAAAGTATGGCAAAGAAGAAAATGCACTGTTAAAAATGGAATTCTTACCATATCTCATGCAACGGTAAGTTATTTTTATAACTTTTTATTACAGCAACATTGTCCTTTCCCAGTCAATCTGTTGGTGTTAATCTAGTATTACAAAAAAGATGCCACTTACAGTTTTGACTGTTGAAGTTCCATGGATTATCAGAAGCTGGAGTCTGATTTATGGAAGTATTTTTATACTTGCTCTGTTAAAATTTTTCCTAGTTGTCTGCTGCTGACCACTAGTGGGAACAGTGCTCCAGGTTGCATGGAGCAGCACACCTGCTCTTACTATTCCTCTGAGATATGGGATGTGATTTATCTGAATGAACTGAAGTGTCTATAGTGTAGCTGTCTGCATCAGAGTAAGATCCTGTGGAGTCCTCTCTTAGTCACTGGAGAGCTGGTTAATGTAGTCAAAGGAATCTGGGTAGATTTGGTCAGATGTTTTGTTTTATGGCTTGGTTTCCTCTGTTATGGTTTCATCAGTTTCCCCAATTACTGTGCTCCTTCCAACCACTGAACTATTGCTGTAGAGCCACCCTGTAACAATGGACCATTAAATAAACAACAACATATCAGCCAGTTGAGCAGGTCCTGCCTGAGCTGATCTTGCTCTTCACACAAGACCAAGCTTCACATCTTCAGCCCCCTTTGAGCTTCAAGTGAAGCTGGGACACCCTTTACTCCAGCCTTGCTTCATCCATCTTCTGGCACCAGCCATTCTCTTTCCTTGCTCCATCAGGTGATGAGAAGAGGGTGCTACAGAGCCAGCTCCCCCTGCTTTGCTGTGGGGCCATTTTATGAGGGAATCCCTTTTGGGGCACACTGGGATCTGAGGAGCTGGCTTTTTACTGTGAAAGAAATGGCCCATGCAACCCACCCTAGTCATCCTGATTATTCACTGCTTGCTAATGAGCAGAGGGAGAAATGTCAGTGGATCATTCCATGAGATAGTACATCTTCTCAGCAGCTGCTTCTTGAACAAAGCCTCGCTGTTGGCCTTCACACAAGGAGGCGTGAGGCTGTAACAATGGCCACAGTGAGAGGGGACACGGTGGCTGGAGGAACAGAGCGCTCCCTCTGAGCACAGCGGCTTGGAGCTTTGGGCTGTTGGCACTGGCCTCTCTCCAGATTGTGCTCCTCAACCTGTCACTGTTCACTGTTCACTGTTAACAGACAGACTGCATGACAGAGGAAAGACATGTCATTCATTCAGGAAACTTAAAAGGCTTCCTTCTTCTCATGAGGGCTGGGTCCCTCTGACTCTGGCTTCCCTTCCGTGATCCTGCCTCTCAGATGAGAATTACCCTCCCTGGTAAAGAGGAGTGGGATGCTGAATTTGTGTGGAGTCCTGATAACATTGGGACTAAGTGATAGGAATTGTGGACTGGATAATCAGGAATAAAACATCCTTTGTTTGGACAAAGTATTCACTATGGAGAGTAAGAGAAACCAAAGAGATAAAACCAATAAGATAAATTAAATAGCCTTGGCTGAACTAAGCTCATTTCATTTTACAACCTGTTGTTTTGCTTTTGTTGTCTCAAAGATCTGTGCAACTGCCACCTGTGTTCAGTCTTTACATATATAAATGAATCCCCATGTAGGGGTCAAGGTCTGCCTTCACAGCTGCTCAGGTAACTCTGTCACCATGTCAGAAAGTGGGTTCAGGCATGGAACTTGTAACTACATTTTCCTATTAGGGAAAGTTGGCAACCTCATGTCATGTCTTCAACTAGCTTTACTAGCTGTGAGCATATGTCTGCATGCAACATGGTTTAGGGTGGAAGGACAAGGACCAAATGGTCATTAAAGAGCTAAGGCTGAGAGAACAGATCATTTTATGTTGCTGTGTCTGTTATCTGGGGCTACTGGACAGACATCAAACTTGCTTCAAACTGTGTTCTAGGGGTCATTTCCTTCACTGACTTCCATGGCAGGACATTAGTTCATATCAGCAAGGACTTTGGCCTCAAGAAGCATTAGAGGGATCTGTATTCCTCAAGAGAAAACAGAAATAGAAGTTGGATATAGCATCCATGGACCTTTTCCATTAATTGTGTGGATAATAGGATGGAGAGCACTTCCAGCCAGTTTATGGGTGTACCAAATTGCAGAAAGTTGAGTGTGTGCTGGAAGGCTGCTATTCACAGGGACCTTGACAGGCTGATGAAATGGACTGGCAGGCACCTCCTGAAGTTTCAACAAAGGCACTTGTGGAGCTCTGCATCTGGGGTGAAGTGACCCCATTCAGTGTTAAAAGTTGGGCACTGAATGAATAGAAAGCAGCTTTGCAGAAAGGACCTGGGTATCCTTGCAGACAAGTTGAACATGGGTCAACAGAGTGACCTTGTGGTGAAGAAGGCCACCACATACTGAGCTGTATTGGAGAGATATAGCCAGCAACTGAAGAGAAGTGATTATTCCCTCCCATTCAGCAGTTTTGGGACTACATCTGAAGCGCTGGGTCCAATTTGCTCCCCAGTAAAAGGAAAACATTGACATACTGGAGCAAGGCCAGAGGAGGGCTGGCAGAACAATTAGGTACTGGAGAACAAGATGTACGAGGAGAGGCTGATAAAACTGGGTTTATTTAGCCTTAGAAGAGAAGGTTTAGAGGGGATCTTATTGCTGTCTACAAGTCCCCAGTGGGAGGGTGTGGAGACAGCAGAGCCAGACTCTTCTTGGAGTTTCACGGTGATGGAATGGGAGGAAACTGCCACAAGTCACAGCATGAGAAATCCCAATTACATACAAGGAAAAAATATTTTCACCATGAGGGCAGTCAAATGCTGGAGCAGGACCCAGAGAGGTGGGGAAATCTCTAGCCTTGGAGATACTTAAAGTTCAACTCAAGAAGGCTCTGGACAGCCTCACTGAGGGGGAAACACTTTGAGTAGGGGCTTGAACAAGATAATCTCAATATGTCCCTTTCCGGCTCAATTATTCTTTATGAACTAAAGAGCATCCTAGCTGCTGGTATTTGTGATGTTGCTTCCAAAATTAAAGTACAGAAGGTTTTGAAATGGGTGAAGAAATTACCCTCTTACAAGCAGATTTTAATGATATCTACAATTAGGAGCAGCTTCATCTTCTGAGAGATGCTTTTTGGTGTCTTTGCAGAATGAATAAAAGGAATCTTGCTTATTTTCACCTTTACAGGTGAAACTTTTCCCTAGCAACAGCATTTCATTAATGTGATTAGCTTTCCTATTGTTTATTTGTCAGATATGTCTAATTTGGAGAAGCTAATTACTGATGATTCTTCACCTATAAATGTATCTTCATATAGATGTGAAACTTGTCATCCTACTGAGTTACAAATGACTGTTCCAAGTCACTGAACACCATTCAGAAAGTACAGAATATATTTTGTGTATATAACTCCTGTTGGATTAAAAGATAGACTGGGTTCCTTCTGTACCTTTTTACCTAGGTAACAGGACTCAAAGGAATACAGTCCATCTCAGGTGAGTTTCTAGTTTGGCACTAACCTGGAGGAACAGCCTTACAAAGAGTGTGTTATTCAGAGAGAGAGAGCCCTTATGTGCACCCAACAAAGGTAAAGGACAGGCAACTTTACAAAGAGAAGTATAACCAGTCAATAAATAACCTAAAACTGCCATTTCATCTTCATTTTAAAGGCACTTTGTGCCCGACCTACAATGGAAACTACTGAATAAAATGGCTCTTGCTGAACTGAACAGCTATGGTATTGGGAGAAATCATTCACTAAAGCCAGCAAAACTTTCCACAGCTTTGAATGAGGGAGTTCTTTTTCCTTACAACATAAGTAGCAGTCCAAAGTCATGGGAAGGCTCACTTAAGCTGCATGCGTTTGTGTGTTTTGATCAGAACTGTGGCAGTCTCATTGTATTTTTCACCAAAAAGTTGCTCTTAGCAGATTCCCCAGGCCTGCCTCAGGCAGATTTGCTACACTGTGTGTGTGTTAATGCCCTCGAGCTGGTGCAGGGTCTAAGCCCACTACAGGCTCCTTGGAGTGAGGTATTAGCCCCCTCAGCTCCACGGTGTTGTTATGGCCCGTGCTCTGAGGTCAGGTTGAGGGCTGGGGCCAGAGTTATGCTTGCCAAAATGAAGGTGCAGAAGCAGCCCATATACTGCTTTTTATACTTTGTTGTTCTATTATTTTTTGTTGGATTGATTTGCTCATTGATGAAGTGTGGCATGTTGTTAGAGCACTGATAGGCCTGATGCCAACTGGTGGATTTCCTCAATAACTAACTAGCCCTGTTGATTTTCCTGGGAGCAATTTTCTCTGTTCCAGATCATGAGCCCTTTTAAGGGACTGTCTCACAAGTCCTAAAACTAATAAACATCTTTCTTATTACAAAAGATGCAGGGACTTTTTTAAAAAACAAAGTATTCTTTAGCAGCAACTGCAAACAAGACATTGAATATTGCAGCAACAAACCCCAGAAGCAAAAGAGACAATGAACGAGGGGAACATTAATCTTTTTTCAATTCACATATTCAGATTCTTCCCTCTGTAATCAGTCTGAGAGTTGCAAAGAAACATATTTGGTTACAGTGTCTGGTCTTTTCAGTTAATCATGTTCCTCCTATTGCTCGTTCATTTTGAATGTGAAACAGGACATTGATTTGTTTATTAAAATGTACTCTTGTTAGCAGAGAGACAGGAAGACACTCCCTGGGTTATCTAAGCTTTTGTTCCTGCCAGTAGCATCCCTCTGTCTTTTTCATAAGTGGTTGAAGCTCAGTTTTTAACCAGGTTTTGTTGCTAGCAACACTGTTCTGGCTGAGCAGGCTGTTCCAGGATCTTGCTCCTCTGACTCTTAGAAATCTCTCACTTTTTGTCCATTATTATTTCTGCCCACTTTAGGGATAGATATTTCAGTGCCAATGTTTTTCTCTTCTCCATCTCTTAGTTACCCACAAGAAGAGCATGTCTCTTTTGGATTCACAAACTGTCTGCAGAGCCTGGCAGAGCATTGACATTAACTGATGTTTCTCTCTTTTGTACCATGTAGCCCTTGGACCTTCTCTGGTTCTGCCTCTCCTTCCCCCTTGGAGGCACTGGGTCAACCGTGTCTGTGCCAGGCACCCTCAGCTTCTGAAGACTCCCCCAGATTTCACACAGCTTTAGGGCTGGCCTGTGGTCTGTAATGTTTCAGTAGAGCAGCAGGTTTAGTAGCCACAGAAATCTTGCAGGTAGTCCTTCCTGTTGTGATGTGTGATCATCCTATATGATGGGATCATACTGGATCCCATTGATCAATCCTGTATGATTCGGATCAGGATGTGTCTCATTATGAATTGTGGTGGCAGACTATGCAAGAAGGAGTTTGGAAACCCCCACTTGACCCTGCCACAGGTCTGTTGTGGTTCTTAGGAAAAACACTTCACCTCCCTACACCTCAGGTTACTCATGGCAAAATCCAAACCTGACACCAACCCTCTTCCACACAGCTTGCAGGAGAAAAGCCCAGAGCTCCAAGAATGCAAAGCTTTTACAGTGAGTGGTTCTTCACAGGCTGAGGGGAAGCTTCATCCAGTGAAGAGAGCATCTTAGAATAAAATATCTCACCAATATTTAGGGGGTTGAGGCAGAAAAATAAGAAAGATTAAGTTGCAACTATGTAGTGTCCAAATGCTGAACATTTGCTTTTGGATCAGCTAAGGAATGGGGTTTTGGATGGAAAACAAACAATCATATGTCAGATAATTACATGCCAGTTGACTAGTTTGCTAGTTGCCTGTCGTTTGACTGAATTTGTGTTCAGGATTGCACTTGGAAACTTGGCCACTTCACAAACAATGCAGCAAAGCTATTCTTTACCAGCTAAGCCTGTGTTTTACTCCATCCTCTGTCAGTGTTGCCCAATGTGTTGGAATAATCTGTTTTAACCACAAGGTGAGATTTCCTGCAGGATTAAAGTGATGCCACAGAACCTGGCTCTCTGGGGTTAATTTCTCTGAAGATACTGTCTTCAGTTCTTGGGGAAAGCTGTTCATACCCACAGAATCTCTAATGCTGAGATTTATTCAGGGCTTGGCAGTACTCTCCAATTTGAGAATCCTTGTTTAGCTTCAAAAAGAAAGTGCTGAATTGTACATGGTACAAAGACTAATGCTCCCAACTCTGATCCCTTAAAATCTACATTCTATACAGTGCACTTATTTTCTGGTTCTGAATTTATTAAAGACTAAGAATTCTGGGAGACCCTGGCAGTTTGTTTCACGCTAAGGAGCAGGCAGCCTGATCTGTAGCAGGGCCAAGTTCATCATCAGTTCAGTAGAGGGCTGGGGGAAAGGAGAGAAGTCAGGGGCTTTTCTGGACTGAGGCTGCCTGGTATGACCTGTTCTTTTAATTACAGTCCTGTGTCTTTTAATGTACCTTGCACCTATCCTGCCCAGATTTTCAAGTAGATTGCACAGTCCAAAAACAACATAAGGTCCATAACCTTCAGCAGCTCAGCACTCCTACCTGGGCATTGTTTACTGAACTGCAGACCTGCCAGATATTATTCATGGTCTGCTGTCAGCCAGCCATAGTTTGAAATGAGTAAGACAGCACAGAAAACAATAATCTGCCAGTTTGTTCCTGAGTTATTTGGTAAATATATATGTCAGGAGGGTTTCAGAGTTGCAGGGAGGAGAGTTACAGAGAAAAGGGTATCAAGTGCTAAAAAACAGTTGGAAACAATAGCATTGAAATCAGTCTATACCAAGAAAGGACAACAGTTTTTGCTGCAAGATGAATTTAGTACAGCTATTTTCTGCCATGCTACGTTCCCCGTGACTTTCCCGTGCACCAGCTAAATAGCACCCAGTCATGAGCCAGCTGGCAGCCATGGGACTCAGCTCTGGCACACAGGGCAGGGTTGTCCCACCCAGGAATGCTCCCTGCCAGACCTGCTTAGTCACAAGGGTTTTTTCTTATGTTGCTCCCAGTCAGGTCAGGGAGGGTTTGAGCAAGCTCTGTGTGAATGTACCCTGTTAGAAAAAAAATAAACAAAAAATCCAAAACAAGCCTACCCTTATTTCAAATATTCCACCTGCTGCTCACCCGTTCAGGTTGTGCAAGGTGGGTATAAAAAGCTGTCAGCTCTAGAAGAGCAGTATTCCCTTCGTGCCTTGTCAGGAATGGGGACAAATCCAGTGTAATGAGGGTGGCAGGGCAATGTGGCAATGCAAAAGGGTGAAGCAAACAGCTAAATCTCTTTAACTCTGTGGGAAAGTTCCTTTCAGACAGGCTGGTTGGGAACTGAAAGTGCAGCCCACAGACAGAACTAACCCTAAATGCAGGAGTTGGGAAGCTCTGGTTTGCTGCTGACCTTTTGACTAATTAAATGGTAAAACACCTTGCCAGTGTCTTAAAATATGATTCCCACTTTTAAAAAACATTATTCTTATTTATTTGCCAGTCGCTAAAAGAAATTATGTCACAAAAAAAAAAAAATCTGTGCCAAGATTGCTTTGAAATAGAGAAAAGCTGTACTCTGGTGCCAAGAATCTCAGACTAAACAGAACCCACCGGGAGCCCTTGCTCTATATGGGAACTGGTGTTTATTTTAACATGTAGATAAACTGGGTGAAAAATGGCTCTTAATTTTGTTGTTGTTGTTGTTGTTACTGAAGTGGGTTCCCAATGGGTGGTCTGCATGAAGGGGAACCTTTTGAAGCTAGCTTGAAAGGCAGTTGTGCCTGTCCCCCAAGACACTCTTCAACAGCATGGAAGGAGTTGCTACATGACCCAGCTTTCATCTTCTTTTCTTCTTGATGCTTAATCTACTGTTAACAGGGAAGAATCAGGACTGTCTTTCCCGAGATGAATTGATCCAGTTGTTTTCTCAAGCATACAAAAACTCAAGGCACATGTGTGGAGTCTGCAATGTAACTAGCTTGTTTGATGCTGCTGCAGGGAGCTGGGCAAGGCTCCCTCTCAGGGATCAAGAGGTGGGTCATTAACTGGCCACACTGTTTGGAGGGGAACAATCGGGCAGGCTGCGCAAACTCTCAGGCAGGGCAAATGAAACCGTCTTTAAGCAAACAGAAGAGCAAGAAATGAATGGCCTTTGTTAAGGCAAAAATGGAAATGTTTTCTAGTTAAACAAGCTGTCATTTAGGACTTAATAGCATGTGCATGTTGGAGAGCCAACCCACATGCCAGCCGTGCTTTGGAATAAATGGGCAGGGCACAAAAAAAAAAAAATCTGTGCCAAGATTGCTTTGAAATAGAGAAAAGCTGTACTCTGGTGCCAAGAATCTCAGACTAAACAGAACCCACCGGGAGCCCTTGCTCTATATGGGAACTGGTGTTTATTTTAACATGTAGATAAACTGGGTGAAAAATGGCTCTTAATTTTGTTGTTGTTGTTGTTGTTACTGAAGTGGGTTCCCAATGGGTGGTCTGCATGAAGGGGAACCTTTTGAAGCTAGCTTGAAAGGCAGTTGTGCCTGTCCCCCAAGACACTCTTCAACAGCATGGAAGGAGTTGCTACATGACCCAGCTTTCATCTTCTTTTCTTCTTGATGCTTAATCTACTGTTAACAGGGAAGAATCAGGACTGTCTTTCCTGAGATGAATTGATCCAGTTGTTTTCTCAAGCATACAAAAACTCAAGGCACATGTGTGGAGTTTGCAATGTAACTAGCTTGTTTGATGCTGCTGCAGGGAGCTGGGCAAGGCTCCCTCTCAGGGATCAAGAGGTGGGTCATTAACTGGCCACACTGTTTGGAGGGGAACAATCGGGCAGGCTGCGCAAACTCTCAGGCAGGGCAAATGAAACCGTCTTTAAGCAAACAGAAGAGCAAGAAATGAATGGCCTTTGTTAAGGCAAAAATGGAAATGTTTTCTAGTTAAACAAGCTGTCATTTAGGACTTAATAGCATGTGCATGTTGGAGAGCCAACCCACATGCCAGCCGTGCTTTGGAATAAATGGGCAGGGAAGGGGAAGGGGAGTGTGTGGTTCCACTCCAGCACTGGCTTCTTTATTCAAAACCCTGACATCTTGAATTGGTGCCCCAGCTGTTTTGAAGCTGCAACTTGGATCAGAAAGTTAATGCAAGTGGACTTTCAGCCTTGTTTTCATCTTGGAAAAAATAAAGTTTGCACTCTTTTTTTCTTTTTTTTCATTTTGTGGTACTAAAACAAGATAATTTATGTGTGTATATATATATATGTGTGTGTGTGTGTTTTTAAAGCTAAATTAAAATAGCAGGGAGATTGTCCTTGGCTACTCTCCTCTTCCAGAGAGTGTAAAATTCTTGCTACCATCCGAGAGGTATCTTAAGTCATCTGTGGATGAAAATAGGCCCTTCTCTGTTCTTAGAAGGTATATGTCAAATGAACCCATGAGACCCTGGATCAACTCCATCAAAGTCCTTGCCATTTTTCTGCAGTATCTGACCACTGATATTGGTTCTATGTCATGCCAGAATAAGTCTTTGAAGACCAACTCTGATGCTAAATAAAGTCACCTCAGCAATACTGCAGAGAATTAGCTGCTCCTTATGGAAGAGGGCAAAATCTTAGTGCAACACTGAAAGAATAACAGCTAAAAATGTTTATAGGGCCTTAAATAAAGTCACTTGTTACCAGGTTGTAAGACCCCTTAGAGTGCCTCACTGATTATGTATCTTACATTTATATTCTGATTTTCATCCTATGGGAAAAGAGGTTAGATAGGAATTGTTTTATGCATCACCAAAAGAAACTCTTTTGCAGAGGAATCCAACAGCTGCTCAACCATTTACACTGTCTTTGGGCAGCATTTTCAAATCATTGATTGTAGTGGCCTGGTAGAGGACAGTCCCCTCAGCTATCTTTTGCTTTCATATTCTTGAGGGCTAGCTTGGGAGGTGCCATTGCAGAAGGGGTAAGGAAGAAAGTAGAATGAGCTTTGTGGAGAAGGAAACAGGCTCCATATTCCTCTTTCATGGACCTTTGCTTCCACCAGCCATGTTAAAGCAGCATCTGGATTTTGTGATAGGAATGGCAAAGCTACCCTACTCTGGGCAGCATGGGAAGTGACTGTGGTATGTGCAGGTTTTGAGACTGTCCTGCCCCCTTTCATTATGTGGTGCCCCAGGAGACACTTAAATTTCCAGTCTGGCCACAGTGACTGATGTTTATAAATGCAGCCTACGAAGAGTTCATTATTTTGCAACACAAACAAGCCAATGGCTTTTTTCAGCATGTTTTGATGAGCAACATGATGTTCCAGGAAGACTTTTAAGGAATTGCAATTCAGAGCCAAATTCAGCAACAGCCTAAGAAATGGGCAAGTCTTCTAAAGCCAAAGAGCCGTGCTTGTATCCATCATAGATGAATTGGCTCTTAGCATGGACAGAAACAGTTTGCCTTGTCAGACAGAATTAACAACTGCTCTGATACATACCAGGTCATTTTGTTTGTCATCTCTGAAGCACAGAAGAGATTTTAAATGGCTTCAGCAAGATGACCAGTTCTCTGCTCCCCAGAAATAAGGCACAAATAATTTTAGTATAAAAAATGGCCTCTCTCTTTTCTTTTTCCTAACCAAGACACCAAACAATATAACTCTGTGTGTGCACTATTCTAAAAATATCTCAGCTCTGCAAATGTGTGTCTGTTGTGGGAGGAGAAGGCTTTCAGCTTGCTGCATTCTTTGTGTGAGGCAAGTGAATAAAAACTATCCAGCAAATGCTGAAAGAAAAATGATTTCCTAACCTTGAGAAAGAAGAGGCAAGCTGTTGGACTTCTGTGTGCAGGATGAGATTCTTTGTAAGAGAGGCGGAATTTATCTAGAGTTCTTAGTTATGTGCTCCATAAAACACCAAGGGTGGAGAGAGCCTTCTGTTGGGAGCTGTATCTAGTGGGTTTATAATATGCTTATTGTCAGGGAAAACCCAGAGTACTCACTGTGTCTATACAGGTGGTGTGAAAGAAGGAATGCTGAGGACTACCCAGAAAAGAGTAGTTAAACATTACTAAGGATAAGCATGTGTTGAGCTGTAATTCAGATCCTGGAGGAACATAAAGATGGAAGCAGTCGTGAGGGGGAACCCTCTCCATGTAGTTCCTAATGCTTCCTATCTGATAAGGAAGTAGTACTTCTGGAAAAGCCTTAGACCATAGGCTTATACAAAATATTCAGTGTCAAGCTTGTCAAATACTGCAGAGCAGGTTTACTCTGCACTGTGCCCCGTGGTCCCATCTCCAGGTGGTCCAGATCCTGGGCTTTGCTGAAGCACTCCACAGCTCCCTTCCAGCCTAAGCACTGCTTTTTCTTCTTTTGGAAAGCAGAGCTGTCAGAGAGGATGAGAGAGATGGTGGGCAGCTAAAGCTCAGTCAGATGGATGTTGAAAAGCTCACCTCCAAGGTTGAGCTACAAAATACGCAGCAGCAGAGCAGCTGATCTAGGTGGCAGCTTGGTCCAAGTCCAGGTAGCATGGCAAATCCTAGGACAGCTTATCCTGCTTCTCCTAGCTCAGGGGTCTCTGTCCTGCCTTTGCTCTCCATCTGCAATCAAAATGAAGCATATGGACATACAGAGGACAGACAGTACTGAATGTCCTCCATGCATCAGACTTGATTTGGTTGGGGTGCGGAAAAAGACAGGAGATGGGAAAAAGAACAGGCTCCCTTGGTGTGAAAAGTCTGTTCTCAGGGCAAGGAGGCTGCTTTGTTGAGTAGGAATCTGCAGAATGAACTCAGAGGTGCTTCCTGTGTGTATTTGTTCTGCCAGTGGAACATTTGCTTTATATGTTACTGACAATGCAGGCACAGCACAGTGTGTTGACTTTTCCAGATGTTGATTGTCCTGCTTTGAAGCTTCTTCCTGTTTTTTCAGTTGTTTGTGTGTCTGAATGGTGGATTAGATGTACTGCTTGTTAAACAAATAATTAAACATTGAGAGCTTTGAAATCTAGTATGGTTAATTAATGAGCTTTGCTTACTTGATGAAAAGGATGTGTACTTGATTCCTTACAGAACAAGTATAGTTTTTCCAGTGGTGAACTGTTTCAACAATTTCAAGTGTTTACTAGTTCATTAATATATTTCATTAAACCTGAAGAAAACACCCAAGCAGAAAATCAAGGCTTCATACAACATTTGCAGTGTAAACCCATTATTAGTGTCGTCCTGTGTATTGTCTCACCCACATTCCCCATCCATGTGCTTTCTCCCATCTCCTCCTCTGCAAAATTGTGCTGCCTTGCAGGCTGGGATTCTAGTTAATAGTTACTTTTGGATCTTACAGAACCTTGGACCAAGGTCTGTGGTGACGCCTGCAGTACTGGGTGCTGTACAAGTGCAAAAAAGAGTAGCCCTTGCTCAGAGGAGTTTCCATAGATCTTATAAATATACCAGCATCAGCCACAATGCCTTGTGACACCACTTAATTAGCTGCTGCACTGGCTTCCAAAACTGAAACGTTCCTGAAAACTGGAGATGCTTTATCTTGTGCTTTAAGTGTAAGTTTCACCTCCAGGTCTGAAAGTGTTTGCTGTACGGCAGAGAGAAAAGCAGACAATGGTCACTGTCTCAGTCTGTGGGGTTTGGATATTAAAGTGAACTACTGAAGTGGTCTCTTCCCATAGCAGCAGGGTCACAGGGTAGGTTGTGGACCACCACAGCCAGGACCCCACCAATTTGGGGGGGGGTTTCCTCACTCAGACAGTTCATCTGAGCAAGTTGCCACAAGCTAAGGAAAATCATGGGAGTGGGATTAGATTGGTACATGTGCACCTTGCACATGAGAAGAGCCATCCAAATTGCTGTCACTGGCATCTCCCTTATGAGGGCTCAGCACCCAGCATTGCTTCTCCATGTGGGCACCTGCAGGGTGAAGGCATCTATGAGATCTTCTAATTTGGGGGGGGGGTTTCCTCACTCAGACAGTTCATCAGCAGGGAAGAGGTAATATTTTCTCCAGCACTATCACCTGCTGGGAGGTGAGAGCAAAAAAGGGGGAGGTGGGCTCACCTTCCCATGTACTGCAGTGTCCAGCATCAGTGAGGAGCACATTCTGCCTCCAATTTGAGGCAGAAAAAGAGAGACAGGAGCCCTCAGAAGGAAAACAAAACTTTTAGAAAGCTAATAAACAGATAATACTCATGTAAGTACTTCCTTTTCCAAAACACATTTGCTTCAAAGGGACTGGTCAGACTCCAGTAAACTTATTGATGAAGGAGGCAGAGAAGGAAGAGGGTCTTCAGCTTGATCTTGGTGTGGACTTTAACAAAAATGCTTCCTTTGCACACCACTGCCTGCAGTGCAATGTGCAGCTGCCTGCTGCTGCAGAGCCAGAGCTGAAGCAGTAAAATCACCTTTTCTGGCCTCCAACAGCTCCTCTGGGACTTGAATCAGACTCTACGGCCTTGCCCATGAACCCCTGTGAGACAATTAGTGTCCGTGCAATGGGCGACTCCATGGTACAGGAATGGCTCCTCGGCTGTGGCTGGTGGATCCTTGACTTGGCAGTGGTGGCAGTTCCCACCTTTAACTACTCCTGCAAAGTCCCAGTGCTCCTGTGTTAGCACCATTGCAATTCAAAATATATTTCTGCTAGGGAGCAGTAAGCCTGGAGTGCCTGACTATCTCCTAACCTTCCCTGTTCCTGCTTCTCCTACTTCAAAATCTTGAAGTTAGGGATCTAGCAAGGAAAACAGTGTGGTGGATCCAAGGTAAGAATCTAGCCCTGCATTCCTTCTGTTTCTACCACCAGTTGGTTACAGAGAGCATGTTACCCCAGAGATGTGTGTGATGGCGTCCTCACTATAATAAAAAAGGATCCAAACCATTCCCTTTTCCCTAAAGCTGGAAAGCTCAAAGTATGTGAAAAGTCAAGATCCAGATTCTGCCTGTAGAATTACTGCTCCCTGAGCAGATTTCTCATGTCCTTTCTCTCTGTTTTATGGCTTTTCTATAATAAATAGGGAGCAAAGGCTGAAAAAACAATATAGCCCATAATTTCTGCTCTCCTCTGGCTGTAAACTGTAAGGAACTGAAATCAGTAAATTTACAGCAGCATAGCTGAAGTCAACATTTGACCCTGCATTTCCCCCGTCACCTCATCTTCCGTAGCAAAATGTTCCTGCTAAAAAAATGCTGAAGCTGTGAGGAGGAATTCAGTCCACACCTGAGCCTGCAGTGCTGGGCTGTGCCTTTGTTGGGAGGGCTTGGCACTAGGAAAGAGAAAGGAATACACGTAGTGTATAGCTTCTGTAAAAGTTGGTGTTTAGAAGAAAAATTTTGCCAATATTTCAAGGTGGGCAAAATGGGAAATATTTCTTCAGCTATGATGTGGCCCCACAGCCCCAGCAAAAAATCAATGTGCTGGTGGGGACCCAGCACAGCTCCCTTCATTGGCAGGAATCTGCCCAGCAAGCCCAGAGCTGGGATGTTTGCTTCTTCAGGCCGTTCCCCTTTGGCCTTTACTGAAGGGAAGGGAGGGTTGAGTTGCAGTGTGCTTTCTATTTACATTTTCCTCAGCTTATCTCCAATCTGACCAGGATGTAACATTTTTTAAAGCATATGAGCCAATGTCCGCTGAAGAATCTGGCTGCTTTGGAGATGCTTTCAAAAACCAGCCAAGCCTCACAGCACAGGAAGGTGTGGGATCTGGGGAATGTAAAGACTTGTAGAAGTATGCATTTACAGGACCACAGGATCCATTATACCTCAGAATGGTACCTCCATGGTGATAAGGCACTCCCCAGAGCCCTCAAACCCTCAAATATTTCTTTGCTGAACCCTCAGCTTTGTCTTCCTGCACAGCCAGTCAGTATTGTCCATGCAAGAGAGGTGTGCAGCTTTGGAAGATCTATAATCATAGGTGGAATCATGCTCTGAAGTCATGCTTTCCAACACAATTGATGGATCATGAGTTACTGCTCTTGTCTCTATGGTGGCAGAGCTACAGTCTGAGCAATCTCACACAGAAAATAGAGGGCAAAACTTCATAGCTGTTAGATACAGGGCCAGATCATTGCAGCCTTTATTCAGACTTCGCTTGAGCAGAGTATGTTATTTTGCAGTGGTGTGTTTGGTTGGAAATGGAGGCCTAGAGCTCCTAATTTGAGATTGGCCATTTGGAAAAAAGTGCTTCAGATTCTCTTTTTTAAATGCTCATGTGCAGGAAAAGTTGCCCACAGTTATCTCAGTACCTACAAACTGGAATGCTCAATTACTGAGCCACTACAGGTACATGATTCTAGCAGTGAACCACACAAGTTAGATATGAAGACAGCCAGATAGGAAATGTATTTTACAGGCTCTGAAAGCCAAGTGTGTGAGGTGGGTGTGCACTGGCAGTCACAGCACTTTCCAGATGAGCATCTTGTGGTTATAATGTCACATTGCCCCACTGAAACCAGGGGCCCCAGGGCCCTGTTGTGATGAGGAACTCATGGAGCTGTGATTCTTATGACACTTCTCTATTGTCTCCCTTGGATGTTGTGTCACTTGGGTGGGGAGCAGCCTCTGGTTAGTTCCAGTTCCTGAGTGCAGGCAATTCCCTTTCTCTTGCATCCTGTGGCATTGTGGAACCACTACGTCAACTTCTTTCCCAGCAAAACCCAAAGCAAATAGCTTTGCATCAAGGATGAATCTGACCTTTCCTTCTTAATAGCTCCAAAGGCGAAAGATCAGAGAAAAACATGTCAAGATCCATGACTATATTGATGTTCGGTTGTGTCTTTCATCTAATAGAAGAGGTCTTATTTCCTCATCCTGAAACTTTCTCAGCTGAGAGACTCAAACTTGCAATTAACTCATTCTCTGGTCAAGTAAGTTTGGTTTCTTGGAGGGGAAGAAAGAAAAATAGTAAAATAGAAGACATAACCTAGTAAGGCTGTCTGGCTAACTCCACACAAGGAGCATCAAAGACTTGCATGGCCTTCTTTTACGATACATGCAGACAAACTGCTCCTCAAGTATTGCTCCATCTGAATGAGGAACATTAGTTTAATAGTTAAAAGCAGGGTCCAAAGGAGGCTTCATTAAATTATTAATAAGCCCCCCAAAACTCAGCAAAAATTCGTGATACTTAATAACATGTAGGTCAGGTAAACATGCAAACTGCTTCCCCAAGGTGATATTAATCTCAAGCCTTTGCAAGCTGAAAATTGCCTAGATTGTGTTTGCAGTGATGCTGGCTCCACCTCTGCCACGGATGCTGCTGTTCCCATAGCAACTCACCATCTCCCATATTAGGCTTTCCCTTCCCTTTGATCAGACAAGATAATTCCCAGATACAGAATGAGCTAACAGCATCCAGGGGCAGTGCAGTTTGCATTAACACTTCTTCAGGGGGAGCACACCACTTGATACTTGCCCTCTGCAGGCTGTTGTAACCACTGTCACTTGGCTTCACCTCCTCTCAGAGATGGTGTCCAGCCCACCCAGTGCTCCAGGCTAGCAATGAGAAAAGGCAGAACTCTGCAAAGCATATGCTCCAGACACTGGAAAAGGCTGTGTCCATGGCCCATTAAGTTTATATCGACCATATCTAGTCTGCAGAATGTTTCCGTTTCTTGCCAAGACTCTCTGTAGCAGTTGGCTCAGTACAGTTGCCCCAGCAGCTATGATCCATGGGGTAAAAACTGATTTACCAGGATGCAGGGACCTGCCATCCCTACAGCAAGGAAAGAGAGCCCTTCTGCCCTCCTTACCCTGATGTTGAAAGCTGCAAGAGATTATAGATTGGTGCTCTGTCTTGAAGAGCAGGTAGAAAAACAGGCGAGTATAATATTTTTTTTAAACCAGATCATGGACAGTATGTCACTTTTAAAGTGTTCTGTGTGCTTCCTCTGTATATCTGCAGCGCTCTTTCTCTTGAGAGATGATGGCAGGAAAGGTTAAGTTAAGACAGTAACAGGCATGTTTCTGCTAAAGCCTTTCTCGACTGCAACCACTGCTCGGAATGACTTGGATGTGTTCTCTCCTTTTCCCCTACAGTTGGTCATGGGCAGAGCGAGGGGGATCGTATGGTTGTCTCAGATTTCCACGTCTTCATCAGGGACAGCCTGCAGCACGTTGATCTCATGAAGAAAGAGTACCCTGAGCTGCCTGTTCTCATTCTGGGGCACTCCATGGTAAGCACCATCCTCTACCCCTCTGGGCAGCACCCAGGCCATGTGCCACAGCATGGTGGTACTCTTGTGGATGGCAGGAAATAACTTGGCCCACAGCAGGAAAAACAGAACTACAAGTGACCTTCCCTACTGTTTCATTCACTGCCCAAGTTGCCAGCATTCCTTACCCCACAGGATCTGCCTTGAGTATAATCAGTCCTCAACTTTTCCACCTGGACCACAGCCCTAATTAGCACCATTTGTGACAATGGTCCCTATTTTATGATAGGATCGTTCATTCACACTGGGTACATAGTAAGTCCCACCACCTCCCTACAACATTTGGCTTCTCCTTTCATTTCCACCAGTAATCAGGAGGTTAAGCCCTTCAAAGCTTTGTGAGCAGCTAGGGGCTGAAGCACGAAAATACCCTGTAGCCTCATTTCATTAAACAACCTAACAGGAAAATGTACCAGGGATTAGGGCTGCAAAAACAAAGGCACTGATTTGGTGAACAGATCTGAAGTCTGATTCTGACAGCACGGGCCAAATCCCTTCATTCAAGCTAGCAATATTCCCACTGATGTCATTGATCTGCTCTCCCTGCCTTCCCGGAGGAGAGGAAAATGAATAAGTACTTTAGGATTCAGGCCATGCTCAGATAAACAAGTGTTCTTGCATAAGAAGGCATGGCATGCTCTGAAGTGCTCACTGTGCTCCAAAGCCTCTGTAACAAGGAGCTAATTTCCCAGTGAAGTCTTTGAGATGCCTCTTGCTGCTGCTCTATTTAACAAGCCCCTGTTTCCAGCAGCATGGAAGTTCACCAAATATTTCCCTTGGCAACTAATCCTCTGCAAACTTTACCCAGCAAGCCAGCCAGGTCCCTCCTGTCCCCTGCCCCTCACGCCACCAGCCCCTGTCCTCATGCAGGAGAGCTCAGCCCGGCTGGCCTTCAGCTCAAACCCATGGGCTGGGTGTTCACTGTCAGGCCTTGGGCACAGCACTGGGAGGCTGGAGGGGCTGGGGACACTGAAGAGGAGAATATTTCACTTCCAGTAATTAGTGTTGCAATTGCAGCATTGCTGTTGCCCAGGTTACCAGTGCCACCAGCACGGGGCGAGCCCAGCTGAACCACATCTTCCCCGCACAGCACCAGTCTGTCACACTGATAAAGCCTCAACTGAAGTTTCAAGTCCACCTGCACTACCACTTCAGACATAGTCTTCTTAGTCCTTTTAACTGAGGAGGACATAAGGCATCCTAGGGAGCTGATGGACATTGCACGGAGAGTTGAGTTCAGGGGAATGTCAGGGTTTACAGCACGAGAGCAGAAACCAGGTCTCTTCTCCCCCCCAAAAAAAACAGCCGCTCCTAATGAGCCTGATCCTCCAGCCTTCCTCACTGGCCACACTGCACTCTCACTGGGGCAGAAATAAGTTGCTTGTTTGGACTACAACCTTTCCAGTAATAGGATTGCTATATAAATAAGATGTTGACACCTGTATTAAGCTGTGGGCTGTTATTTTGCATTGCAGGGGGGAGCCATCTCCATTCTGACCGTTAGTGAGAGACCCAGTGAGTTTTCAGGCATGCTGTTAATCTCTCCTTTAGTGGTAGCCAGCCCAGAAGTCGCCACTCCCATCAAGGTAAGAGCAAACCCACATTGCACCTGGTCACCTCACTCCTCAGCTGAAGGACACACATTAAGATCTCAAGCCTTAACATGCAAAACCCCACTGAGATCTGCACCACTAGGATGCCAGTCAACACTTCTCTAAGTGCCTCCCCTGTAGTCCCACGTGCTTTTCAGAGGGGAAGTGAATCCTGAACTCATCCAGAAAACCTTACATAAATGAGAGTTGGAGAACGATGCTACCTCAGGAGGTGGTAGCAGACTGTACTTTCTTCACCACACCCTGTGGCAGCCCACACAGCGCCGTCCTTTCCCTTCCCCTCCTGCAGTTTTCTTCCTGACTCATACAGAGTCTGGTATCGTTGCAACACAGGCTGCTGGCTAAGTCAGGCCAGGGTTATTTCTGGCGTTTGGGGGATGACCAGTTTCTAAACAAAACTAGAGCTCTTGAGTCCTAGGAAAGCTTTGCGAACCTCAAAGGAGTCTCCCAGGTAAAGCCGCACTGCCCCACCAGCATCCCATGGCTTGATTCCATAGCTGGTCCTTGTCCAGACCATCTGCTTTGGTTTGTATTTAGGCTTTAGCCCCCTCCCATTCACATCTCTCTTCCAGAGCTATTTCTGATCCAAATATGTGCTGCCCACTTTGCCCTTCCCTAGGGAGGCCCCATAAGGCAACTTGACTCTCAGCTCTCCCCTCTGGAGTTTTAAAAGAATAAAGAACAACCCTAAAAGAAGCTGGAAGGAAAGGGAAGGACTGGCTAAGCCAGCAGGAAGGAAAGACCATCTCATTCCCATGAGACTCTTGCCTTTATCCTTTCTCCCCAAATTCTTCTCCTCAAACTGGCTTCTTGTCTTCAGCTACTTCTAAGCTATTTCTCCTGCTTTTTATTCTTCTGAGAGAAAGGAAACATTTCCTCAGCTTTCGGTATAATCCTGTTGCACTTCCTGCTGTAGCCAAAGCCATCTGCTGACCCCACAAGCCATTACAGGCACCAAAAGGGGCTTTTTAATCACCTCATTCTTCCGCTGAAGGAAACACTTGAAGATCTCTAACCTTAACATGCAAAACCCTTCTGAGTTCTGCACCACCAGGATGCCAGTCAATATTTTCATTCCAAGTGCATTCCCCTCTCCTTTTCATAGGGGAAGTGAATCCTGAAGTCACACCATCCAGGAAAGCTTTTACAACTAAGAATCAGAGCACCAAAGTGTGCTATTATTAGGCTGGTAGCTGATTGTTCACAGGTGAGGCTGTACCTGAATCAGCATAAGGGTCCCACAAGCACAGGTGCCCCTGTTTTTTCTTACTTTGGAGAGGGAAAAATAATAAATATTCAGAAAAAAAAAAATAAATAGAGTCTGGATCTGAAATCTGAATCTATTAGCCTTGTGTTTCTAGTAATGTCAAGGAAAGTATGGAAAGATCTTCCTTCTTCTAGAACTGTACCTTTTGCTAGATGCTAAACCCTTCCTGAAGTGAGGACTCTTCTAGTTCTGTGGGAACTAGTATTACTCCAGTCTGGTTTCTTGTAGGTCTGTACCAGATCATTACTTTATTTCACTGTAGGAAATGCTGTTCTCTAACTGAAGTATTTTGGAGATTATTACATGGTCTCTTTCCTAGAAAGTCTCTTGCATGCAGTTCTACAAGTGCACAGTGAGTTTATTTCTGTTTCAGATCTATTATTACATAGATAAAAAATTGGTTAATAAAAAATTAATTATTCCTGAAATATCTCTGCTCTGTCACATTTAGTTGAAATCAGTCCTGGAGTTGAAAAAGTATTTGCAAGAGGAAGGAGTGAGAACAAGCAGAGTAGTCCTGCATAAGACATGTTTCCCCATAAAGCTGAGCTGAAAACACTTCTGTGTTTTGTTTTGTTGTTTGTTGTTGGTTTTTTTTCTTTTCTGAGAGCCAAAAAAACATTTAATTGGTGTTTGTGCCTCTGAGGCACAAAGGGTTTGGTTTTCCCTTGGAACTGGTATGACTTCTCAGCCCAGGGCCATTTCCCAAGGACCATTGCATTCATCCCTTTGCTGGGGAATTTTCCAGCTGAGCAAGAATTTACCTTGGCCTAAACAAACAAGGGCTCAATACAACAATAAGAGTGGGACAGATTAAACACTGAGTCCTTCAGTCTCTGTTAGAAATCCCTTCCCTGGCTGCCCAGCCAGCCCTGGCAGCAGCAGAAACCCAGCATGTTAGCAGACGACGTGCAAGAAAACCAAATTCTGCTCTTTGCAGAAGCACAGTGTAATCTGTGCCCTGTAAATCCTAGGTCCTGACAGAAGCACCTGGTTGCAAATCCAGTGGAGATGGAGGGATCATGCTGCCTTTCCCCCTCTCTTCCCAGCTAATCTGAACAAAATTTGGTTCTCACTCTTCAAAATTTCAAAGGATGCAGAGATGGGAGTCACAGACACTGGCTAAGGGCAGAGTTAAGGGTAAAAGAGCATCTCCCACTGCATTTCTGCTGTTGAATGTTTTGAAATCAGGTGGTCCAGACAATTCCTTAGGAAGTATTCCCTAGTGATTAATCCTATGCAAACTCTCAGCCTATGCCTTAAAGACTAAGTACACAATATTCTCTCTTTCCTTTTTGTGCTTTCCATTTGTACTTTTGCTGATCTGTTGCTTTACAACCCAATTGGACACCATGTTGTCCCAGTACGTGAGAGTCTCCCAGTCATTCAGGCTGAATCTGCACCCAGTAACAGTGCAGAGAAATTTTTCTAAAACATTCAGCCTATCTAGAAGAAAGAATTACGTTAAAAAAACTCTTACTGTGGCTCTGTCCGTTTAGAAGTAAAGTCAGTCATCAGGTTTAGACAAACATATAAATATATATGTATCTCCCTGATAAAACTGTTCAGTTACTCTCAACCTGGTCTCTTCCAGAGACTTCTCAGCTCAGTCAGATGAACCTGAAATGAGCCTGGCTAGCTTAACCAGTTCAAGCATCACATATTTGTTAATCCAGTTCATTTGTAGCTGAAATGATCGAAAGGGCATTCACACAAGCAGTTGTACATCTGAAGTGTCTGTGTGCAGGGCCTGGTGCTTCTCTCTTGTACAGCTGAACACCAGAAATGACTTCTCCAATATCACCAGCCCTGGACAGTACATGCTGCTATGCATGTGGTCAGAAGCCAGCCCTATCTCAGTGGCATTTTAGCAGTCAGCTTGTGACTTGGCTTGGCAGAACTCCAGACACGTGCAAAAACTCGAATAACGTTTCCAAAGCACGTCACAGAGGCGAGGTCATCAGCAGGCTGTGGAGCTGGGATGATAAGCATATATTAGAACAGAAAAATGGCCATGCTGAATCTGACAAAAGTGTGTCTAGCCTGTCTCCAACAAGGAAGAGCCTGAGAAAGAGCATAGATGTAGTTCTCCTTTCCTTGTTACACTTTCCTCACCTTCAGCACAGTGTTAGGCTGGTGTATTGTTGCTCATATGAGAGGAAGATTCAAATTTATGCTCATTCTGCAAAATCCCCATCACAGATCCTTGGCAATATAAATATTCACACACATGCCAAACAGACAATATTGGACTCCCCATCAAACTCATGGCTTCTGGAATTTGCGATGATGTCCTTCCTTCTTCAGCCAAATATAAAAAGGAAGCCAAGTCCCCCTCTTAAAAAATACACGCCAACTTTTACTCTTACATGTCATCTTGGACCTAAATACCTATGGCCTTAATACCAACGTCTTGATCTTGTGGCCAGTACTCTAAATAGATCTTGAGAGAACATCAGCTAACATCTCAAGCCAAGGTATTTCCTCTTGTATAAGCAGTCACGGAGGCACAAGAACTCACCCTAGCTCTTCACTCATGTTCCATCTCTGGAGTTAGCATGAAACAAAAAAAACCCCATTCCTGCTTGTTTGCATCATAAGCTCAAGCTTGCATCAGTGTGGATATGTTATTTTGCTGGTCTAACTCCAGAGACCTCATTAGAAATGAATTTTGCTGACACAATGTCATAGCCAGTGAGGGGCTCAAAATACTAGTAGAAAGTGACCCTGGTTCCTAGCATATCCATCCCAAGGTACATGCATGTTCTTAAATCTGCTGTGAGTCTTTACTGCTTTTCACTCTGGAATGACTTTGACTTTAACCTTGTGTTATTCCTCTAATATCCTAATTACTCTGTCATGTATCATATGCAATCTGAAATGTCAGGAAGTGCTCCAGAAGTGATTACAATTCAGCAGAAACCGAGAACATAGGTGACAGCCTGGCTGCGAGTGTTAGCTGTGAACATGAAAGGGCCATAAAACAGACCAAGAAACACTAATTTTCTGACTTAAGTGGTGATCATGTAATTAAAAACAGCTATCAAAGATCAGAGCAGAACCCTGGTATCAATGTGCTTGTAGTTCTATTGAAATGAAAGACATTACCCTTGCTTCTGCCAACAGTTTCAAGCCTGGGCTGCTTAATGCTTTTGTATTTTGTTCCCAGGAGACAAGTGAGCAATGGATTTTCTTAGCCAATGCATGCACATTTTGCAGTTGTTTATTTACAGGTTCCCTGGAGAATATGCTTATCAGAAAGAGGGTATCCAAGGCAAATTGCACCAAACATCACTCATGCACTGCAGCCTGCAATCAGAGCTGTGGCCACAAGGAAAGGGCAATAAAACAGCAAAATCCAGCTTTTCCAAGGTCTAGAAATGGCATTTTCCTATCAAAGTGCCTTTTTAGAAATTAACTTGAGAAAAAGGGAAAGTGCAACAAAGTTGTGCTGTTGCACATGTACAGACAGCTGATGGTGTTTCAGACCAGCACACCCACCCCCTGATTCCAGGAGCAGTTTAAACACTTTCTCTTGAAGAGAAGTGCTTCAAATTTAGGAAAGATCTTTCTCCAATGTCAGTTGGCATTTCTAAACTATTTAACTTCTGTGTTGATTCCCATCAGCCCAGGATTTGGCCCTCAGTGTTATCTCTCTCACTCTAACTAGCTCTTTAACTGCTTGCTTTCCTCTCCGACAGGTTTTTGCAGCAAAAGTGCTCAACTTTGTTCTCCCAAACCTGTCTTTGGGATCCATAGATCCAAGTGCAGTTTCCCGGAACAAGAAGGAGGTGAGAACCCAAATGCCTTTTATCTTCTTTTTAAAAAAGAAAAAAAAAAAAAAAACACAACAAAAGAAAAAGTGTTTTACTGAATCATGAAGGTAAGATCTATGATGGTGTAAAAAGGTGAACCATCTCTGAAGTCAGTGGAACCAAGTTTACACCTAGCAGAAAGAGCTTGGTTCACTATGGGACATCAGCTGTTCTTCTCTTCACAACCACTCTGGCTACAAGAAACAGAATCATAGACACATACCCCTCTATGAGAAAATTATGGCTTATAGATAAATATATCTATATCCCATATATATGAGTGTAGAGACCTGTGCTATGGTTGTGTTGAAAAGCACTTCAGAAGGGTGTTTGTCTCCTCCACCACAGCTCAATTAGAAGTGAACTAAGTTACCTTGTCTGGAGAGGTGAGTGACCAAGAACTTGGTGTATTTTAGAAATCAACTTGAAGGATAGAAAATGGCACCCAAAGCTGTGTCAAAAGCAGGAGTGCTTCACTGGCGTAGTCGTCAGTATTTCCTGAGATCCCACATCAGCTCATGTCTCACTGGCAGATGCTGTCATTTTTCTTGCAGTTCATGCAGTTCATATCTTAAGTAGAAGTCAATAAATTGCCTTCCTCCGGGCAGGCAGCTCAACCAGCATGAAAGGATCAGCAGCAAAGACTATGTCAGCAGCTGTGTAAGTGCAAGGCAATATCAGCCTCGGTATATCCCACCTCTTTGACTCACCCATTTGCTGAACTGGAAAGTGAGAGCCTCCCAAGATAACCTCCAGGCATTCAGGGTTGTTTCTTGGTTCTGCCAAAGAGGTTTTTGGTCAAACAACTTTTAGTTCACTTATCTGTTGAACAGAGCATGACATTTCACTGGGTGGGAGGCAGAAAGATCCAAGGAGCTAAGAAAAGGAAGACAAAGTAGGTTCTAGGAGACTGTCAGGATGAGCAAGAAGTGAGCTCATCTGCAGCCACTGATCCATATGACATGTTCTTAAGTACCATATGAGGCTGCACAAAATAAATATACTTGGGAAGAAGGCTGATTCCAGTCAAGCTATAGAAACCTTTTCTTAATTACATTCGGCTGCTCTAACTTGTATAAAATTCAGAGAAAATATTTAAATTAGAGAACTAATTCACTAAAAGGAAGGTTCTCACTTCTGCATTTGCATAAAAGCAATCACTGGTCTGGAGGAGGGGAAGAATTTGAGAGTGTTACCCCCTACCTGAAGAGCAAGTGTGGCTGGGACACGTGGCTCTTTGCCTACTCCTGCACTGATGTGTCTAGTGGCACTTGAGCTCTGTGCTGCAGCTGGTTCTTAAGGGCAGCAGTTTTAAATATACCTCCAACAGCTGGATCCTGTGCTGGAAGACACTAGTGCTGCACTAAATAGCTTTACAGGAGAAAAGTGCTGATGTGGGAACATCCCAAATAAGAATGCATTTTGAAAAGTGTCAGTGAGCTCTCTTTGATTTGGTGTACAATATTCACTGAGCATTTCCATGTAGGCTGTTGGGCTGATGTTATGAATCACCACAGCAACCACTGGACATAGTTTATAATAAATGCGGTTCTGTTGTCTTTCTACACAAATATTTGCTGCTGCTCCCTCTGCTCTGTGATGCTCCAAGTCTCAAGAGCTTCTTTCGAATGTCATTGTTTTTCCTCTGCCCTTTTCATGGAGCAAGGAATTTTTACAGTGGATAAAAATATAGGTCTGCTTCATTCAAGTCTACTTATAAAGGAGTAGTCTTCAAAATGAGACAAGAAGCCCCTCCTTGCTGTGCTGCCCACACACCTGCAAGTGAACACCCAGCTGACATCACAGCTGTGGACTGGCATGTGAAAAGCAGGATCTGAGGCTCCAGCCACTTACTGAAGTCAACGCAGCATCTTGGTCCTCTGGCTGCCTCTAATGCACACTCCACCCTCCTTTTGGACTCAAGATGCACAGCTTCAAAGCACACAATGTGCTGGAAACATCCATTATTTAAATGTTAAACATATTCTACTGCCAGACCAACTTTCTATTTTCTAGAAATATTTTTGGGACATCATCCAAGAATTTCCTGATGAATTTGTGTTCCCAGCAGGCTGTTCTCAGGGTGTAGGGACTGAAACACAGGATGGTTTGAGATGTTTGTTTGATCTGCTTGCTATATCAAATGCAAGAGACACAAAAGAGAGCAACAAGCAACCTTAAAAACCCAGCAAGTGCTGTTATTCCAAGGAGGAATAACATAATGGGGGTGGGCACCCCTTTACTCCATTAATCTTCGTTAGTTGCCATTGAATTCAGTGGAATAGTCCTCCTGACTTCAGTCTTGTTCCTGCAGAGCCCACATAGGATGAGGCTGTAATTGCCTTATAATGAATTGCTGTGCAAAATGCAAAGGGAAGATACAGACCTCTAAGCAGGGGAGCACAATACAGCAGGGGCCCTGATGGCTGCTTCTGTCTTAGCACTACACAAAGGGAAACAAGAGCTGTGGTGATGGACTGCAGAGCCTTTGTTGGATCGTGGCTGGAAGCAGGCTCTCCTGGGATCACCCTCACTCACTTGTCCCCGCTGTCCCAGAGCTCAGTGTGCCAACAGGAGTTCTGGGATTACAGGGTTTGCAGTTCATAGCTTGCAGAATATACAGCCCATTCCCTCTCTGTCTCTCTTTCCCCAGCAAGCTGCTCTTTGCACTCTCCCCATGCACTGAACGTTAACACTGACAAGGATTCCTGTTCATTTTGCTGGGAACAGGATCCTCCCCTGCAGTCTCGATCGACCTGGGTTAAGACTGAGTTACTATTTTTTTCCCCTCCCATCATCTACACAAAAATATTTGTTGGCTGCTCAGTAGCTAAAAAATCCCTGTTCCTTCAGAAAAGAACAAGAGGAAGAAAGAAAGCCATTAGGTCATTCTCTTAGCACTTCTGGGGCTGGGGAGGGGGCAGGTCATATGAATTCATCAACATTGTTTTACTCCATGGGAAGGGAACTTCTGTCAATCCATCCACCCACCCCTCCTAATTCCCCCTCCCTGAAAAGTCCCTAATTTCTTGCTGTCAATTAGAAAAAAACTCTAAAAAATAAAAACAAGCCCATCTCAAAGGTGTGTTTTTTTAGCACAGTGCTGTGACATAGATCCAAACAAGTAACTCCCAGATTAGGCTGAAGCTAAGTAGCCAGTGCAACACGGTGGTTTTGTTCAAATACATTTGGCTCTTACCAGGGTGCATCCAGCTGTCAATGGAAGAGCCAGAAACACCACACTAGGCAGCTGGTGAGTTGGAAGTTAAAGCTGAACTTTCTACTTGACTACTTTCCTGAGAGGCAGCTTCTTGCAGGGAAGGGATGGCAGCAGGCAGGCTGGGCAGCCTCAGAGATGGAGGATGTAGGTGGATGTTCCTGCACCAAACATGTGGTCAGGCACTGGGAGGGTCTGTGCAGACCACTTGCTGTTCTGTCTCTCTGCTTCTGAGGGCCTTCAGCAGGAGTGGAGGATGCTCAGCATGTCTTCAGAGTGGATCCTTTTACCATAACCACAATCTCATCTCTGCAGTGGCCCTGTACAAACAATTTTCCAAACCCTCAGTGTGCAGAGGCACTTGCTTTTTTGAAGAGGAGGTACTGTACTTAAGATGCTAACATTAAAAGCTGTGGTGAGAGATCTCTATCTTTGTCTCCAACTTGAATTTCCTTGGTGCAACACGGGCACAAGTTGAAGAGGCTCTACAGCCCTCATCTTCAGTGCTGTGGGCTAGGAATGAAGGGTGCCAGTCCCTAGTTATCCCAAATTCCCACCCACTCCTTCCCCTTGTTGCACTCAGGGATAGGAATCATGTCTTCAAGCAGCAGGAGATAGAGGAGACCAGAAGCAGGAAGGTGATGGGGAAAGATCTGTGAGCACCAGCATGGGTCACTACCAGCTTCATTTCCAGTGCTTTGTGCCCCAACACATTTGAGACAAGGAGGGGGGAAACTGGCTTTACACCCTCTGGCAAAATAATGTCCCCTGCAGTGGGAGGAGGGGGACCACATCGTGTCCTTCTGCCACCCTGATGGTCTCATATCACAGGGAGATGAATTCAGAATCCACCCCAAGGCCTTTCTGGCTTCTTGGTGGGGACCAGGCAGGCTATGCTGTCCTGCTACAGTGCATCTCCATGCTTGTGCCTAATAGCTACGTGTTCCTGGGGTGGTCTGGTGGGTCACCTCTCACCCATGTTCCCCTCAGAACAGGCACATGCAGCAGCCAAGAAAGCCTCACATCTCTGCAAAGACAGAGAATTCAAACAGGCCCAAATGCCTGTGAGGAGAGGAGACTGGTTTTGGCTAACCTATAAATAACCATCAGTTCTATAAACATCTGCCAGGCTTGGAAGAAAGTGGAGGCTGTGCCAGGGACCAACCGATAATCCAAGCATTCTGGCAAATAGTGAGATGGCAGTGGCTGTGTGGGCCGTCTCCATGTACAGTATACAAATATTTACTGTAGATTTGCCTGCTGCAGTAGCTATTTGTTCCTAGCAACTATCTGCACCAGCTCTTGTACATTTCTATCATCTCACAATCTGGCTGAACAAGTTGTTGACTTTTTTTTGCTTTACCACCTAATACCATTATTTGCTCCCTTGTCTGTGCATTCTTTGCACCCGTAGAGGACCCCTCAGTGTGAGAGTGCTTTGCAGTCAGATGTGTCAGTTGTCTGTAGGTCTAAGTCATAGTCTTCATTCCCAGAGAAGGAAGGTGAAAGAGAAGAACACCTGAGCCCTCAGCAGAGAGGATAAGGACCTAGAGAATGTCACGCTTTCAAGTAACACAGTTTGAAGAACCCTCTGGAGAACAGACTGTCACCTTTGAGTGACAGACAGATACAGCAGAGCAGAAAAATGCAGGGAGGTGCCCCCACGGGAACAGTCTTTGTCCATCACTGATTGTTTGCCTGCAGAGAGAGCTTTGGTTTGAATATTTCTAGTGACACAAGAAACACAGAGTGGGCTAATCCAGGTGGTGTGAGCCATTCTGGATAGCCACAGTAAAGACCTTGACCTTGACACTGATGGCAGGATGTCCTGACAGAGTAGGAAATGACCAGGCAGGCCAAGGGAAGAAACTCGTCAGCACCTGGCTGATCTGCTTCATCTTTTCTGCATGAAATATTGCTAACCTTAAATTACCTCTTTCTCCCTGCCAGATAGAGTCTTATGCATCTGATCCCTTGGTCTACCATGGTGGCATGAAGGTCTCCTTTGTCATCCAGCTGATGAATGCCATTGCCAGAATTGAACGAGCTCTGCCCAAGTTGACTTTGCCCATCCTGGTGCTACACGGCTCTTCCGACAAGCTCTGCGATATCAGAGGGTCCTATTTACTGATGGACACAGTGCAGAGTCAGGACAAAACGCTCAAGGTCACCTTGCTTTCTTTGCTTTTAGGGTTTTATCCTCTCATTGTTGGGCTGAACATGTGTGACTGTGAGGGCTAGAGTGTTGCTGAGCTCTGGAGAACTGGAGGCAAAGCAGGGCTGATGCACTGGTGAGACCCTTCACCAGGAGGTAGCCCTGCCAAGGCACTGCGTGGTGGCCTTTCACCACCTACAGCTGGGCTGATGAGTGATCTCAAGGCCTGACCCACGAGTGGCTGTGTACCTAGACAGTCTCTTGGACATGAAGCAACTTGGCGTAAAAGTCGAGTAAGGCCCATAAGCAGACAAAGTGCTGACCCCAAAAGCTCTTCTGAACAACACCAACTGTGTGAGCACCAACCTTACCTCATGCCCCAGCATGTAAAGGTACAGGGGGGCCTTCCCAAAGCCCTGCACAACAAAAGCCACTTCACATCTGTTCATTTCAAGAGAGCCACAGCTGATTAACCAATTGTTAGCACATGAATGAGCCTGAAAGAGAGACAGGGAGACCAAGGGAAAGCTTTTATCATTGGAAAAATAACTGGATAGCCTGGGTATAAAAGGAGTAAAATTGCACAAGGCATGAGGGGAACATCCCCCATTGTCCTTTAAACTCCAAGGGCATGGTAAGTATTTCCTCTTTCTTGGTGGGATAGGAAGAAATAAATGCACAGGGTTGGGACAGGCATTATTCCACCCCAAGGGCAGGAGGGTGCTCAGATTTTGTTGAGCTGCAATGCCAATGCCTTCCTGCTCACAGAGGTCCAGCTCCACCAATGGCATCTCTCAGTTGTCATAACCTGCCACATCTAGGCAAAAAAAACTGATCAGGTGTGGGCAGGATATTTTAAATATGCAGGTGTTGACCAGAGAGGCCTGAAGGCTGTTTTGTTCATGCTGATTTTTTTTCTCTGCTAATCTGTGCTCTCTCCCTGCTTGCAGGTGTATGAGGAAGCTTATCATGCCCTCCACAAAGAGCTGCCTGAGGTCACTACCTCTGTCTTCACAGAAATACTAACATGGATTGGCCAGAAGGTCTCAGCAGCTGGAGAAACCAGCCATACTTAAGAGCAATTGTTTTTGCAGCTCTTCCTGGGGTTTTCTGAGAATCAATGCTTTTCTTAATAGAGTCTCTCTGGAAAAGATCTAACAGTAGAGGGACTTTTGGGATGTTTTATCATGCACAGTGTAAGGGAGGACGGGGGGGAGAAGCACAGGGTGGGGGACTATTTGTGATGTAAATGGCCATTGCCCTAATCTGGGGAAGAACTGATAGCTGTGGGAGCAGCCATCAAAGGTCTCCAGGTGGGGCGATTTTACTGAAATGCCCCTCACCTACCAAACTTCCCCCATCACTTCCCCTTCTCTGATTTAGCTGGGGTGCCGGGTGTCTTTATACTGCAATAACTCTTGGTATGTTAAAGAAGGCAGTATCTTCCACTTCATGGTTTTGATTCCAGGTGTGCACAGTCCCTTCCCTGACCCCACCATCCAGTACCTTAAAAGCCCTGGTCCTTGAGCAGTATGAAGGTGCTGGATAACAAGGAGGGGCTAAAAATAGAGCTGACAGCTCCCTGAAGGTGAAAGGCTGGTTTTCAAGGTCAGACCCCTTTGGATACTGCCTTTACAAGCAGGGCAGGAGGAAGCATAAAAAGAGCCTCCCCCACCACCCTGCACGTCCTCTGTGAGTTTGCACTTGGGGAAAGTGTTGAGCAGCTCTTTAATTTTCATCATCAGAGCAGGATCCCAGAGGGGAGAGGAGGAATGTGCAATCAAACCCACTTAGCACATTGAAAACCCATGCTTTTCCCAGTGCCAAACCCCATCTCCTTTGCAAAATGAACTATTCTGTAAATATTCCTAGGGGCTGCTTTATTTCCTTCCTTTTTTTTTTTCCCTTTTTTTTTTCCTTTTTTTTTTTTTTTTTCCTTTTGGAATTAATCACTTATGCTACTGAAGCTGAAAAAGCAAAGTCAAAGTTCTAAGATAATATAGTAATATATGATGTATATAGAGGTGGCTGAGAGCTGGGGAAGGGATGGGAGGAGAGTCTAAAGAAGGGGTTAATTGTTCCTTCTCTTGGCAAGGAATAATGTTGTCCTACAAGGATCCAGTCCTCTCATCATAAATTTACAGTCATAATCTGTTGTTTTCCTTCATCAGTTGGAAAATGTCCGGAAAATAATGCTGGAGAGAAGCACAGAGCATCTGGTGGGTGGGGATTAGCAGTGGGTGTCCTCATGGTCCACTGGTTTAGCAGAAGACCCACTGTGTGAACAGAGATCTTATCCAAGCTCACCCCAATCTCCTCCTAATCAGCACAAGCACTTCTGGGGCAGATCACAGAGCACAGGGGCCAAGTTCACCCCTCTAAGCAGCGTGGGAAGCTGAAGGCAGACTATAGGGTGCCATCATCCATCCAACATCTACCTTGCTGCACTGGGGGCACCCAGGGGCTCTGGTGTACAAGCTGCCTTGGAGGAGCTTGTGAACTGGTCCAGTGGAGCAGACAAGCCAAATCCTAGAGCTGCCTGGGTCTCTGGTAGCAGCATAGCTAAAGGAAAGGTTTAAGACCAGTTATGGAGCAGAGGCATTGTATCCATAGAGCAAAAGATGCATAGGGACCATAGCATGGCTGTCCAGCTCCGTTCGTTCAGGGTGATGGCCCTAGTTTTGAGTACACTTCTTGGCACTAGCCAAAGGGAAGGGGGTTAACCTGTGCCTCTCCCTTCAATTTTGCAAGAAGAAAACACCTGTGAATATTGCACTATGAGAGAGTGGGGCATCTCCCCCAGTGACAAGCCAGCCCAGCAGCAGTGGAACCGTCGCTGTGTCTCATGCCACTGCCCCCAGGGCTGGATCCTGCCTGTGACAGTGACAGGGGGATCACCCACCTCTCCTCCTCTCTTGCCCCAGGTCTAGCAAGATTCAGGAAAGGGACCTTTGTGCAATAACAGAATCAGGGCTCAGTCCCATTTGATCCCAGCAGTGTGGATGGATGAAGGATGTGTGGATGCAGGTGACATCCTTGTATGGGCCCTAGAGGGGCCCAAGTCAGGAAAACGTTTATGCAGGTTGATCCAGGCACTTTCCTATTTGTATTTTCATGCCTCTAAAGAGAGGAATGAGCTGTAGTTTTTTCAGCAACACCAGCTTTTGATTCACTATTCCAGTGCAATCAGCTTTTCCCACAAACTCCTGCTGAACTGCTGGTGATGCTTGCTTTGGGAAGGGAGCAAAGCACAATTGCCTGCTCTGTACCTTCCAGCAGCCTGGCTTGTTGCAGCTTCTTTTCCCCAGGCAAGATCTCTCCTTGCCAGATGCTGCTGGGGAAAGACACCAAGACAACAAACACTACAGCAGTGATAAACTTCACCTGCCTCTTCAGCTGGAAGGGGAATCAAGTAGGCGTGATCCAGTGTGACAGGCATTGTGGGAGTAGTAGCAAGATGATGATGATTTAAGGATGGGATTTTTGAAAGCATTTTTCCCAAGCAAGTCAAGAAGAGCAAATCAATGCCCACATTCTTTACATCCCTTCTCAAATTGACAAGCACTTTGTGGGGGAGGGAAGTGACCCTTCAGGAAGAAGGTCAGAGCCTGTCTGCTCCCTCCAACCTGGCTTCAGGCAGAGGAAGGTCCGTGGTCAGTGCCTTTGATAAAAATGTGTCCTTTCACTCAAGAAACATCTGGCAATCAGCTTTTCCCACAAACTCCTGCTGAACTGCTGGTGATGCTTGCTTTGGGAAGGGAGCAAAGCACAATTGCCTGCTCTGTACCTTCCAGCAGCCTGGCTTGTTGCAGCTTCTTTTCCCCAGGCAAGATCTCTCCTTGCCAGATGCTGCTGGGGAAAGACACCAAGACAACAAACACTACAGCAGTGATAAACTTCACCTGCCTCTTCAGCTGGAAGGGGAATCAAGTAGGCGTGATCCAGTGTGACAGGCATTGTGGGAGTAGTAGCAAGATGATGATGATTTAAGGATGGGATTTTTGAAAGCATTTTTCCCAAGCAAGTCAAGAAGAGCAAATCAATGCCCACATTCTTTACATCCCTTCTCAAATTGACAAGCACTTTGTGGGGGAGGGAAGTGACCCTTCAGGAAGAAGGTCAGAGCCTGTCTGCTCCCTCCAACCTGGCTTCAGGCAGAGGAAGGTCCGTGGTCAGTGCCTTTGATAAAAATGTGTCCTTTCACTCAAGAAACATCTGCAGTTCAGCAGAAAAACAAGGAAACCAGTTACGTTGATCTGGGGAGGGCTTGTCCCTCTGGCTAGCTAAGCTCAGCAATGGCATGTGGCCTGGGGAAGCCATGTTTGAAATCAGGTTAACAAACAGTAAGTTAGAACAACAATAAAAAAGTCAAATAAGCCCCAAGCTCCTGGCACAGCAGGGGCTACTGCTACCCTGGGCCAGTTTTCTGAAGAATTATCTTCTGAGGAAATGAACACAAGGAAACCTACCCAAAGAAGCCCCAAGGAAGGCTGGGCAGCCTGCTCTGGGCACACACCTCCCAGCAGACTGCTGAGCCCAGGGGAGCAGCTCCTGTGTGCAGGTGGGGAGATGAGCACAGAGGGAAGGAGCCAGGAGCAAATCACCCTGGGTCTGCTGAGATGCTGTTTGCACCAGCTGCAGCTCGGCCCTCACTGCTGGTGCTGATCCCTCACCCTGCCTGTAAGCTACTTTATATTGACCCAGTTAGGTTTCACCGTGTCCCAGAGGAATCCTTCCTTCACTGACCAGATTAGCAGTGAGCAGAGCTGCTGCCAAGGGAAATGTAATTCAAGCCTATTTTCAAATGGCAGGTACCATTTGCAGGGAGCACAGCCAGCCTTAGGGGTGTTGCTCTGCCCTTAGAATGGGTGGCACTCGTGACTGAGCAATAGCAACGTGTAACCACTGTACAGATCACCTCCTGTAGCACTGAGAGACCATCCCCCACTACCTAAATCCATCACATTTTCTATTTAGCCTGTTCTTTTTATACCACTCACCTTAGGACACTGCCAGCACAAACCCATGGAGATCACACTTTTCCAAGTAATTTCCTGAGCTTGTCTCTCTTGTTCCATTGTGTTCCAGTTCAATAAAATACATTTATATATATATATACATATATAAAAACATATATGCATACACATGTATTTTCAGTGGGAAAAATCATATACAAGTTTAGGATTCTTAAAGGAATACAATGTATATTGCAACTAATAATAAAGTTATGTTTTCTGAACAGAGTGTGTTTGAGGACATTACTGGTGACTGCCATCCATCTGGAGGGTGAGCAGGGAAAGACAGATACTCAATTGCCATTTGACTTGTGGTGGAGGGGGCTGGAGCCCCCAGGTGCTGCTGAATTGCCAGCATGGCCAGCACCTGCTCCCCAGGAATACAGGGCCAGCCACATCTCATGGGAGGCCTGAAGTTCCCTTTCTGCTTCAAGGCTAGCTTTTCAAAGAGCCCTGAAATCCACAGCCTCATGCCACCATTTGCTATACAGTCCAGAGCAGCACAATGACAGATCAGCTAAGGGCACAGGAGGTGTAAGATACCTTTACATCTAACTTTGACATAGCAGGACTGACTGGCTAATCTCAGAGAAAATCAGATCTACCCAGGTGCTAACTTAAAAAAATTTTGAAAGGTTAAAATAAAAATCCCCTGGCCCAAGTTCTTCCTCACCCCAGACAAAACAGCAGTCCAGAGCTGGTGGAGGAGCAAGCAGGCAAGCTCAGCCTGCTTTCAGACCCCATTCCCATGCTTTTACAAGCCCCTTAGATCCATACCCAATTCAAACAGGAAGCATCTGCACCATGGCCAGGAGCAGCAGCCACTTAAATCCTACCTTTTGCCCCCAGCTGTGACTGCAGAGGGGGCTGGGGAGAAGGGGTTGGTGCTGTCTGAGCTCCCAGGGAATGCCCAGGTGCTGTAAGAGACCCCGGTCCGTCCAGACCCAGGGCTGGTGCTGTCAGGGGACAGTGCTCATGCCTGAGGAGTAGGGCTGGGGCACAGCCCAGCCACAGGGTCCCATCTTGCCTCCCTCCCTGCACAGACGTCAGGACAAGCCACTGTATTTGCAATGGCTCCCCAACTACTCACTTGCACCCCAAAATAGGTGATGACTGCTGTGGCAGGGATGGTGCATCCTCATGGCTGGAGCTATTAGAAGCACCAGACCCAACCCACAACCTCCAGCAACTCATTTCATCCGGGGTCCATGACTACATGTGAGCCAGCCCCTGCCAGACCACAGTAAACCTTGCCATGAGCCAGAGAAGGTTTTCCAACCTTCCCAAGGTCAGCAACTTTCACATTAGAATTGTTTCTTTATTCAGATGAATACCATGCAATGGCAACCCCAGCAAAGTTCTCTGAACACCAACACAGTGAACTTTGAGCAGGAGATACCCACATGATAGAAAACAAACAATTCTGGTTCTCCACCCAGAGAAAATAAACTCAGTTTTCCCTCAGGGTGGGCTGCAGGGTCAGCTCCGTGCTGCATTGACAGCCCCAAGCCACCTTCCTGCAGCAAAGGGCAGCCCTTCTGTTTGGTCTTATCAAAAGCCTCAATGCTGCTGAGCTTTTAACACCAGGCCCTCCCTTCCCAGGCTGAGCATGTGTACATCCCACGCTGCACCAAAACCCATCCCAGGGGCACTTGCATGACCAGCACCTTCTGGATGCCCACCAAACACTGACCTTGGCACGCAAGACAGACCTGCCCTGGTAGTGCAGCCTGCACTGTGAGCTCTGCAGGCAGCAGAGCAAGAGAAGTACTTTCCCCTCGTGTGCTTTCAGACCTGTAAGACTGTTGCTTAATTGCATGCATGATTGGAAAAGATCACATAAAATCAGGAAACACGAAATGCCATCTCACCCAGGCCCAGGAAGGAGCAGTCACGGCAGAAGCAGCATGGCCAGAGCCATCACCTCAGAGGGCTTTGAAGACACTGTGTCTGACAAGCACTCAGACTCAAAAAGCAGCACAGTGGAGAAAGCATTCTGGAAAACCCGCCTGAAGCATTTTCAGCTTCTCAGTGAGAGCCTTTGGGAAAGGGGAAGACATTGGCAGGGATGGTGCATCCTCATGGCTGGAGCTATTAGAAGCACCAGACCCAACCCACAACCTCCAGCAACTCATTTCATCCGGGGTCCATGACTACATGTGAGCCAGCCCCTGCCAGACCACAGTAAACCTTGCCATGAGCCAGAGAAGGTTTTCCAACCTTCCCAAGGTCAGCAACTTTCACATTAGAATTGTTTCTTTATTCAGATGAATACCATGCAATGGCAACCCCAGCAAAGTTCTCCGAACACCAACACAGTGAACTTTGAGCAGGAGATACCCACATGATAGAAAACAATTCTGGTTCTCCACCCAGAGAAAATAAACTCAGTTTTCCCTCAGGGTGGGCTGCAGGGTCAGCTCCGTGCTGCATTGACAGCCCCAAGCCACCTTCCTGCAGCAAAGGGCAGCCCTTCTGTTTGGTCTTATCAAAAGCCTCAATGCTGCTGAGCTTTTAACACCAGGCCCTCCCTTCCCAGGCTGAGCATGTGTACATCCCACGCTGCACCAAAACCCATCCCAGGGGCACTTGCATGACCAGCACCTTCTGGATGCCCACCAAACACTGACCTTGGCACGCAAGACAGACCTGCCCTGGTAGTGCAGCCTGCACTGTGAGCTCTGCAGGCAGCAGAGCAAGAGAAGTACTTTCCCCTCGTGTGCTTTCAGACCTGTAAGACTGTTGCTTAATTGCATGCATGATTGGAAAAGATCACATAAAATCAGGAAACACGAAATGCCATCTCACCCAGGCCCAGGAAGGAGCAGTCACGGCAGAAGCAGCATGGCCAGAGCCATCACCTCAGAGGGCTTTGAAGACACTGTGTCTGACAAGCACTCAGACTCAAAAAGCAGCACAGTGGAGAAAGCATTCTGGAAAACCCGCCTGAAGCATTTTCAGCTTCTCAGTGAGAGCCTTTGGGAAAGGGGAAGACATTGAACTTGATGCCAACAAACTTGTTTTAAAACTCCTGGATAAAAGTTCAATTTTAGATCCAGGGAGGAGGGAGGTGGAAGGAGTTCTAGAGAGCAGATTGCTGGCTCCCATTATGGAAGCAAGCTTAATAAAATTCATAGAAATATTGGTGGTTCTGCTGTGCTGTGCCAAGAATGTGTTAGAATAAAACCTTCTGAGCAGAAGGGAGAGATACAACATAATCTCAGCCTTGATATGAAAGATCAGCCATCATGTCCCAAAGTATATCTCAAGGAGCAGTAACTGACACATTTACTTGCCTTCTCTCCAGAGCAGGTCTCTGCACAGCCTTGCTCACATGGTTCATCACTGTCACCAGCCTTGTTTGAATGGTCCTGGGATGACCCCGGCTCAGCCGCACTAAGGCAAAGGAACAAAGAGGCAGGCATTGTTTCTTACTGGGGTGCTAATGATATCCCAGTGTGACACAGACCAGCTCAGTTTCCTCCATAGGAAAACTACATCGAGTTTGTTTAGATTTCTTAAAAAAGACCAGCCTCTCCCTGCCCCAAGCCCACGAACCACTGTTTCTGGCCATGCCATAGCATTCCCTTCACCTCCCTCTTTCCCAGCCTAGCAGGCCAAAGCAGCGGCCTTGGGTTCTGCCACACCAGCAAACAGAGTGGGGAGCAAACCAGATCCACTGGCAGAGCTGCAGCCAGGAGGAAGCTAATCTCACTTTGTAATCGTGTTCCCTTTCCCCTCAAGCTTGCTCTGCTGGTAACAGGAGGAGGGAGAGGAAAGCTCTCACACTCATTTCTCAGAGCTTATTTTGGGAACCGAGTGGCCAGACCCTTGAGATCAGAGCTAGCTCTCTGCATGGTAATGATCCTCTTTCAAGGCTTTCTTTAGTCTCCTGAAATGCCCTTCAAACCTTGCCCTGAACTTGCAGTCTTACAAGGTTAACCACAACTAGGAAAAGCAACAGGCATGTGTGTGCTTGCCCCCTTCCCCAGATCTCACGAAGCTTGCAGCTTGGCTTTGGCCTTAGGGCCTGCATGTCCACAGCTGCACCCAGCTGCAGTTGCTCCCCAGTAACAGATACTCTGCCTCTCTGCAGCCCTTGCCTCAGCTATTGCCAGTAACCCACCTTCAATTTCCAACCTAGACCCACAGAAACCATTTGCAACCCTAGGAAACATGTTATCTGCCCCTTCTCCCTCAGCACCTCAAGGCAGGCAGCGACTCCCGCAGAGTCAGCGCCTTTATTCAAAACAGGCCCCAACTCTGACAAAGGGTTTGCTAGTGTGGCCTCTCTTATCTTAATAAATTTGTTATGTCAAATCTGTTTTAGCTTAGAAGGTAGGACAAAAACCTGCTCAGCCTGCAAACCCACGCCCCGTGAGCAGAGAAGGAAGCCAAAGCTTTCGTTTCCCATCGTCAGGCCCAGCTCATCCCTGGGAGCTGAGCAGACAGGATGCGGCTCTGCAGGCTGTGACAGGCTCTGCTGGGCTGCCCACAGCCACAGGGAGAAAAGCTCAGTATCACCCTGAGCAGACGAGTCTGTCAACACACACCGACTGCAAGCTGGTCCGTGGGAAGGTGCTATCTCCACAGTTTGACCACGTCTGCACCAACATGAGCTGCTCAGGCCTCTTAAAGAGGCTCAGAGTTTATTCCAGGCTCTCGCAGCACGACGACACCCTTTGTAAGCACTGTTGAGTCCCAAAGGCCTGACTAGCACTTGAACTTTTATAGGCCCAGTTCTCCCCTTCAACAGCATCACTCATTCAGATGTTACTAGTTTCCCCCCAGAAAAATTGCACTTCCCTACATGGTGCCACAGGGACAGGCTCAGATCCTCATTCCCTGAAAGTGACACACTCTTAAGTCAACAGGGGCTGCACACAGGCACAAAAACTACTGCAGCCACCCAGACAGAGAAGGCAAAAGAGAAAACAAGCATCTGTGTCCTCAAAGGAGATGAAGGGCTGCCCAAGCACTTCAGCAGAAATGTTTTGGAGAAAACACATGCTTCAGAGCTCCCTGAGTGCAGTGAACAAGTCAAGAGCAGTTAAGGGCACCGGCTGAGAAATCTCCATCCTTGAAATTAACAGTCAGCAATGACAGAGACACAGGATGACAAGAGGTAGGGACAACTTACCTGCTGGGGGCTGCCCAGAACAACCTTCTGAACCTCCCTGACACACTATCACCACACTAACCAAGCCTGTCCCATGGTGCTGTTAATGAAATTAACAGAAGAATCCTGGGAGCAAGGAGCCAGTAAAAACAAGCCAGTGGTTTACATCCGTGCTCTGGCAGGACTGTACAAATGGGTCACCAAGGGAAGGCAGCAGAGGCACACTTTTCTCGCTGCTTGGACACCAAGGTGCAGAGCCAGCCCTTGGCCAGGTTGCTGTGGTTTGGGCCCAACACGACAACAAAGAACCAGCCCCGTGGCCGCTCACTCAGCTCCCCACACACACACACTGGGATGGGGAGGACAAAGGCCAACTAGTAGCTCATGGGCCAAGACAAAGGGGAAGGAGGGTTCCTCACTCATTAACGTCACTGGCAAAACAGACCCAACTTAGGAAAAAACATTAATTTCACACTAATCAAATGCACACAGGACACAGACAACACAAAGAGCAGTGCCTACATATGTTACCCTCACTCCTCCCTCCTTCCCGGGCCCAAATTACATTGTTCCCCGTTTCTCTCCCTCCTTCCCCCCAGTAGCACAGGGGGAGAGGGGAGAGGGTTTTGTTAGTTCACAGGCTGGTGGTTTCTGCCTCTCCTTCCTCCTCAGGGAGAAGGATTCCTTACAGTCCTCCCCTGCTTCCCCGTGGGGTCCCTCCCATGGGACAAAGTCCTCCACGAACCTCTCCTTCATGAGTCCTTCCCACGAGGTCCGGAGCTGCTCCAGCACGGGCAGCCCAGAGTCACGAGCTGCTTCGGGAACATTCACCGCCCCTGGCGCCGGGGTCTTCCACAGCTGCATAATCAAAGTCTCCTGGCAGCAAAATCCAAGTCCAGTGGCCAAGTCCACCCCTCCTGGCGCCTTCAGGGAACGTTCCACCACGTTCCTCCATGAATGCAGGGGCACAGCTGCCATCTCAACGTAAGTTGCAAGGAAACTTCTGCTTGGGCACCTTCTCCCTTTTCCTCACCAACCACGGGATCTTCATCCCAGCACTGCCTTTCACCTCTCCAGCTCAGCTCTTCCTCATTAGCTGCGTGCCCTGCTCAAGTCTTATCTCAGTTCTTCCGTATGTTAATCGCCGAGGAGCATCTATTGTCCCTCTAATGGCTCCTTCGCTGGTTTTGGACCAGGTGGAGCTTCTCAGCTCCTTACCGAAGCCACCCTGGGGCCCTTCCCCCACTACCAAAAAATCCCGACAAACCAAACCAGCACACAAGTACAGGAAAATAAGCTGAAGGAGCCCACCAAGTTCCTTCAGTAATAAAGCCACACTGGTGTTGTCAGTTGGTAACAAAGTAGCCACAGCATGAACAGATACAGTGAAATATACTACTTTATTGCTGCACACATGCTTACACATTTCCTCTTAAATATGTTGCTCTGATACATTTTACAATCTTCTTAAATCAACAAGTGTCCAGTAGTAAACAAAAAGGACAGAGGCAACAGAACACAAAAAGGACACTGGCAACAGAAGAAGAATAAAAAGGTTTTTATTCTGTGATAAAATTATTTGCAGCAAGAATAAAGTTAATTCAAATCGAAGTTTTGATCTGACTCAGAGAGCTTGCCTGCATGCTGACCGTCTTCTTATGCATGCTTTTGATAGCCCTATTTTGCCAAAAGGGATGGGGGGAGGGTTAAAGGACCCCCAGTAATTGCACAATCTGAAGGGCCTCACAGATGTGACCACTAAGCACAGGCAGACTGAGGCACTTGCCTGGCAGCCCAGGTGGAGCTGTGCTAGCAGGGAGACAGATCAAAAGGCCACACTGACCTTTCCTCCCATATGTACAACTGCAGGCTCACTTGCTCCATGCTTAAGGATGCAGGAATGGAATTATTCAAGAGCAGCCATATGGAGAACACTTCCAAGCACTGCTGCCCCTCATCTGCCTTCCTCCTGCTTTGCCCACTATCAGTGTCCAACTGCAGAGAAAAGCATTAGAAGATTCCTCAGTAATCCTGTTTCTGCGTCTCACCCAGTACAAGCAGAAGGCAAAGGCCACATTCTGTTCTCTGGCAGCTCCATGCAAGCCTTGCCCAGGGCTGTCACAACCACTGCTGTGGAAAACTGACTAAGATGTCTGATGTGGAATTTTGGCAGGAGGAGCAGAGGGATGTGATAAACTAAACATCCTGCTTACGTGTTCAGATTCATCTTCAGCCATACAGGGAGGAGAAGCACAGGGGACCTGAGCTAGCTGGGTTAAACTGTTGTTTCTGTAGCAGACTTTCATAAGCCTGACACTCCACTAAGCAAGAGAACAGACAATTCTGCTTTCACCCATCTTTCTCCAAAGTATATGGAACTTAATAATAAAGTTTTCTCAGCAGCTTTTCCCCTCCTCAAGTCCACTGAGACACCTTTATCAGTTCATGTTGTGCTGGGCTCTTTGGTGATCCTATCAAAGCCACACCAAGCTTACAGATGGACCTGGAGGCACATTCCACAAATCACACAAGAGGCACACAGCTCCTCTCCACCACCCCAAACAGAAGCACACTCCTGCTGTTCCTGGCTTCCATACAGCAACACACCCTTGCATGGTCATGTCCTCCTCCCTCACCTCAAAATGTCTGCAAAAAACAAACCACAAGAACTCCTTGCACTTCCTCACAAGCACTTCAAAACAAAAGAACTGAAGCACACCCTGCTTGAATAGCCCTGCAGCCACCAACCCCTGCTCCAAAGAGACTTGTCCTGCAAGAGAAATGAGTTAAACACAAGCATCTGGGGTCCAGTTAAGCCAATGCACCTCACCAGCTCTGTCCCCAGCTTCTGCTGAGTGCAACTCAATCTTGACACACGATTTTGCAAAAGTCCAGCTTCTCTTGAGTACAGTGGCCTAATCCCACTGCCTCATCCTTGCTGCAATCAAACCCAGCCTGCATAGTTCAAGTGGTGCCCAAAGCCTGCCCACCTACATGCAAAGAGCTCAAATGTGTGCCAGACACAGTGAGATGCTCTGAGCAGGGGCACTGAGGCTGCAGTTCTGGTGTGGGAGCATCAGTCTCTCACCCTTGGTGAGATTAGCAAAAAGAAACCCACCCACCCTCCCAGAATGCCCACACCTGAAGCAAGTCCCTGATAATCAAATGCCTCTCCAAATCCTTTCCTTCATCATGTGAAGCACCACCCATGCCCAGTTCCCACCTCAAACACTAAAAGGACACCTGATATGGATTATTTCAAGATTTTGACTCACAAAGTGACCAAAATGATGCAATGGTAGCTCACTGCTTGTACAAGATTCTGTGTGCTTTACACAATCCCTCTTCTCCCTCCCAGCTCATAGCATGGCAAAGTACACCCAGCCTGTGCCTTGGACACCTGTGACCCTCAGAACATGCAGTTCTGGAGATGAACAGCTCTGAGAGCAGCCTGTTTGGCAAGGCAAGCTTTCTGCAGGGGTATTGCCTGCTGACTGGTGCCAAGGACAAAGATCATCATTACCCTCATTAGGAGTCCAGGGAGACAACATGAGATAACGTGACCTACTGCAGAACATGAATTCAAAAACATTCATTAGTACAAACAGTGAATTTCCTGGAGAACAATGAAGCTATGAGGCTGGAGGCTAAGCAAAGCCAGAAGGTCAATGAGTGGGACAACTGCCCTGTGTAAGACCCAAAAACCCCCCTTTCCTTTTTTTTTTTAAAAAGAGATTTCTGGTGACTCCTCTTCCCTGACCCACCAGCAAGTCAGTTTTGCTCTACCACAGAGGACAAAAAGAAAGGGAAAAGTACTGATTCCAAGAAGAAGGTGTTTTCTTCCTCTGTTAGGAAGAAAAGGGGTGTTCTCCCTTTTTTATGCATTGAAAGCTACTGCTTTCTAAGAATGGAAGGACTCTGGCCTGTACTGTATTCTCAAAGATGTTTGTTCAGAAAGGAAAGCTTTTAAGTTCTGAGCACTTCAAAGCAATAAAAAGCCAGGGAAGACCTGGAAAGGACTTTTTTTTTTCCTTCATCTAAGAAATAGAATAGCAGGTGACAACAGTGCCTTCCACAGCCAAGTACTCCTGTGTCCCTGTTAGGGAAGCACTGACCAGTTTTACCAATCTTATAAAGCTGACAGTGAAAGAAAGGACACCCCCATTCCAATATACTTATTGGAAAACTTAATCCAGAGTTCCTCCTCTGCTGCTGACATTTCAGACAATATCCTGGCACGAACCAGTTTCAGAGTGTGTTGTTGTTGGGCAACAGAATAGGATGGGTCCTAACACCAGGCAATGACAAGTCCCCAGAATAGCTCCCTTTCCACTCCCAACAGCTTGCAGTCTCCTCTCTGTATTGTGTTGTACAAAGGAGCAGCTACTTGTCTGGGCTGAGTTTTGAGAGCTACTTCTGAAAGGAAAACAAAAAGCAAAGTAAAACCAAACACAAACCAGACAGCAAATGTTCAGATACAAATAAATTAAAACAAAATCATGCCTGAAAGTGGATGGGAAGGAGGACAAAGAAGGAGAGAAACATTGAGAGACTGGGATGTTCTTGCACTCCAAGCCAACGCAGGCTGCATACAACAGGCAGGGTTTGCACACATCAGCACTCAAGCCCTATACTGGCCAGGAGGTTTTCCAGAGCTTCAAGTTTCTGGTTGGCTTCCTCAATGGCACTGTAAGTCTGAACATTGCTGGTGATGTGGAAGCGGATGTCATCGACCAGAGGGATGGAGTCAGTCTCCTGCCGCTCCTCCACAGCTTCCGCGTTCTCCTTCACAGCAGCCACAAACTCCTCCAACTCCACCAGCTGGATGGGGTGGACAAGAGAACCATTAGGAAGACAAGTCAGGTAAAGGGATGTAAAGGGGTTGGAACAGTGGGCTCAGCCACTGTTGAGAGATCCTACAGAAGTAAAAGCGAGTGCTAAGGGTACATGAAGACCCAAATCTTCCTACAGACACCACTTGGAGATCCTGTCATTCATCCTACAGAGGCAGTACTCTTCCAACAACAAATGGTCACAGCTGCACTTCAAACAGCTCACTGCAATACCCACTAACTAAGGATCCATATCTCTGGGGCACATTAATATACAAAACATTATCTCCAGAAAGGCTCCTTCCAGCAGGAACCAGGAGATGCTGCCAGATACTTTTGGGAAATGCCTTGCAACAGGTAAGACAGCAGGTGCTTGCAGCCCAGATCAGAACCAGGAAGCACAGATGATTCTATCCCCACCATGGCTCTCAGCACCACCACCACCAGCCAACCAGCAGATCACAGCAAAGCAGCTGCTCTATTCTCAGCCCAACCTGACAGAATCAGGTTGCCCTTGAATAATTTTGTATCAAGTTCCCCGGGAACATGTGGTGTGCTGAAGGGTGAGAGGCAGCTTCTGTCTGCCTAGGCTACCAAACTGTGCCTGGGCACAGCAGGTTGCTGAGCCCTGCTCTGTGCTGCATGCACCGCCAAAATCTCTCCCTGTAGCCATCATGAGTGCATCCCCATAAGATGCTGGCAGCTGCTGATCTTCAAACAGCTGGGGTGGTTCCATCTGTGCCAACACCCTTAGGAAGCACACTGCCAGTGCTTGGTCTGAGGACTCCCACTCAGGCTAGGGAAGTGGAATGCAAGGAGAACACACAAGCAAAGCCTTTCCTTGCCTGATTACTACTTGGGATATTCATCCAGCTTTCAAAATAAACCCATTTTTCAGAAGCCAGAATCCGTGTGCATGCTGAGGTGTCTGTCATCCCCAAGCTACACACTGAATCAAGCAACAGCCCCAGAATAATTTCCTTTGCTGTTTTCACATGCCAAAAAGAATTTCACACCTTTCAAGCTGCAGGTGAAAATGGAACATTCCCATGTGAACTGTACAAGCCATTTATAAAGATGTGTCTTGGGATAAGAACACCCTCATAGATTCTAGTTTATCCTTCCATATGGCAATTTTCTCCTTGAGTTCTGAAACTTCAAGCTATAATCACTCAGGATGACACTTAAATGAAGCTCCATAAAGAAAACTACAGTGTTAGATTAATTAGTTTTAACTGTTAATGGCCAAATTTCCCCTATGAAAACTCCCACTGTTAGACCTGTCAGCGTGGAGAGGAGCAGAGATCACATTGATTACTCCTTTCTACAGCATTATGCCAGGAAGAACTCCCTCCAGTGAAGACTGAAAAACACCTCCTGCACAAAGCTCCCCTGCACACCCCACTGTGCTCTCCAGGCTGTACCTGGTGTATTTAGCACCGTTGTTGCTCTGGACACAGTGGCTGAAAGCTCCATGAAGGTCACCTATCCATGGCAACTCAAACCTTTTTGGGAAGGATTTTTACCCCACAGTCCACAGGGATGTGCTACACAGCCACCATCAGGCTTACTGCAGTGACAGTAGGTACTGCCACACACCTCAACCTCAGTCCTAATTCACCATGTGCTTTGCTGCTGAGCCACTGCTCATTTTCTGGAAGAACATTAAACCAGAGAGGGCAACCATTTATTACAGATCAAAGTACAACCATTAAATCTGCAGTATCCATGGCTCACTGTGCAGTTAGATTTACAGGCAAATGTGGTGAGTGCAGCAGGAAGCATTTCTGTTACCTTCTCAATGATCTTTGCCATGTACTCTGTGCACTGGTCCTCCAGCCGGGTCAGCTGGAACAGCTTTGCAATCCTCCAGATGCTGACAATGTTGTCCTCATCAAGGATCTGGGCCAACGTTCTGCCACAAAGGCGCTTGAGCCCAGGCAGCAGGTACATGTCTGCCACGCACAGCACCTCATAGGCATTTTCTGGGGACAGCTGGAAATGGAAAGAGGGGAATTACTGTCCAGTCCTACCACTTCATTTGTCTCTGGCAAACTGCCTTCTTCTCTAGCAGAGACTCCCTGAAGTGCTGTTTGGTCAATTACTGGACAAGTGTTAACTGTCCTATGGAGAGACAGGAGCTCAATCTTTCAGGTCTAGGTCTTCCCCTCAGGTACCACAGAGGAGTTAAGAATGCTGAGAGGCAGCTTGCTCAGCACAAAGCAAGATGCTTGCCATGCTCCAGCTGACCTCTCTAGCTAAGCACAAAGCAACACTGAAACTCTGAAGTGCAGCTGAAACACTGAAAGCTGGCTGCTAAGAAATGTTCCTTGTGGCAGTGGAAGGAGGTAGGTTTTACCAGAACTACTGAAAACCCTTCAAAGAGACAAATGGAACAGGCTGACTGAATAGTGCACCTTGTCCCCACTAGGACTCTTTTTCCCATTTTGTGCTGCTGGACTTGCATTTTATGAAAAATATGCCAAGTTCTCTTAAATTGCTTCCTCACAGTGGCACTGCCAACTCAGGCAGCACAACCTCCCTTGCACAGGGATACACCCAAGGACAGAAAAGTGCACCCCAGTAAGTTGTAGATGAGGCCCAGCTGGACTCTGGACATCAAATACTTCTGGAGCTTTAACAGACATTCAAACTGAACTAAATTAATGCACCAGATGCTCAAGCTGATACTGCTGCGAATGGCCCTTAACATTTTGAGACTCTTGAGCTAGAGAACCACTCTCCCATTTCTCTCTTAGGTACTTCTGTTCCTTGTAAGTCAGCTGAGGATAAAAATGCTGTAGATAATGTTGGAGACACCACCTCTAGCTTCACTCAGTCTCTTTCCCCTGGCTGGGAAAATCCTATTTTAGTCAGCCATCTGCACAGCTAACCTGGAACTAGAGCCACTCTTCTCTCCCCAGTTCTGCTCCTGCTTATGTGAAGTGCAAAGAGTGCAGTTACCTTCATCCATTTTACCAGCAGATCTGCAGGATGCAGCATTCCCTGGCTGTGAAGAGGTGAGATCACTTACATCTAAAGACCAAGCCTAGTCTAGACTGAGGAACGGTAACTCTGGTGCAGCATGGTCCACTGCCCTGATAACTTGTCAGCAGCAAAAACACTGCTGTCAACATCCCACACATGTGGTTGCTTCCTCTGACAACTGTGAAAGGGTGATTATTTCTTCCCCTACAGCTGTCCACACTAGTGTTTGGAGAGACTCGTAACAGCAAATGTCTCAGCTGTATAACACCCTGCAACAGCTGTGCAGAAGGATGCAAGACCTACCAGAGGCATGCCATGACTGCTCTAGTGCAGTGCTGTAACAAAGCTCTTGGGGTTTCTAATCAAGTGTTGCTTTGTCCCCTCATAAGCGGCACGAACCTCACAAGTTGGAGACATCTGAGTCAGCAGCATTGATGGCAGCAGCTTCCAACCACTTGATCAAGGAGAAACGTTGTAAACTTTCCTCCAAAAGCTCCCCTCAAGCCCACACAAGTATTCTGATCAGCTGCTTCTCTTTCTGTCTGAAATCCTTTCTGCTCCATGCACACACTCATCTCTCCAACTGCAAACATTGTCACTAGCACATAACAGAGACATATCAATCTTCTGGAAAAAGAAACATAGATTTGTGAGTGCTGACACTTGGCTGGAGAAATCCAGAGCAGGGAGAACACTCCACATGTAAGTGTGGAACTTAAGCTATGTTCCTGTTTTCCTGACCATTTTTCCTTGTAGTTTTCCATGACAGATAAATTCTCTGCAGAAGCTTCTATCTTGGCTGCTCAGGTTGAGATCCAAGCTAGTTTCTGTGACAGTAGCATTCTGCATACAAAACGTGAGCAAGACCCTTTGAACATCTAAACATTGTGGCTGCTCTGTTCTCCTGCTCCAAGTCCAGACAGGGCAGCTCAGACTCCACTTGAAAAGGGATGGTCACTTGTAAACTATCCCTCCTGTGAGCCACACATTCTGTGGGCAGGCAGGCTGGAGAGGTGCAGGGGAACAGGGTCATGCTGCACTGTGGTCACAAGGTCAGGAGCGTCTTCACAGCCCCAACCTGCATCTTTCCCTCTCTGCCTGCCCTTGCTGGGCATGGCTGAGGAA